>NW_026265784.1:0-64803 GCF_025860055.1 Xyrauchen texanus
AGCTGCATTAAAGAGCTCTCGATTGCTGCAAAGAAACGTTTTAGCTTAGAAAACGTTTTGGAGCTACAGTTCCATCAGAATTTACTTTATTTTTACTGAAAAATGACATTTCACCAATGTCAGTAGATTGTAGCTATGCATTGAAAAAAAGGCAAAATGCATCGTTGCAGTAAGTTAGCTTCCATTATGAATGTTGTGTCTTTATGAAGAGTGTATATATATCGGGCAAATATGACACACACTCCAACCAGCGTGACTTCTCTTTTTACTTCTCATGCATCTCTCAACACCGGAACACAATAGGGGAACAACATAAGTACCAAGTGCCTCATGGGAAATGTAGTCACAATCATTACACAAAATACAACATCCCCTTCCCCCTTACTCTTTTAGGTCTAACACAAAGATAACCCATTTACAGAAATTGCAAAATAAGTCAGTAATTATTGAAATTCAACTTCTCTTAACATTTATATATATACATTATATATAAATATACATGCATATACAAAAAGGCATATATACACAAGGTATATGAACACAACTACTTCCCTGGGAGTGAGGGTAGACTACCTCAAACCCTAGCTGACCCTTTTGGGGATTATTCTGCCCCAACACAACAAGGGTAGCCCCTAACTAAGCATAATCCAAGAAACACTGAGGAGGATGCCGCTCCCTAACTGGGTATCGGCGCCCTATTTGGTTTCCATTTTCAGGTAATGTCTGTTCCTTTACAGATGGATCATTTGCAGACTCGGAAGGCTCAGTGATTAGTACTTCAGGAGATATCGTACTGTTACTAAGTGAGTCAGTGACATCTGCAACTTCAGGAACATTTGAAAATGCATTGGCTCCCTTAAGCAACTGATCAGTGTGTCTCCTCCAAGAACAATTCTTAGCAGTTTTGACTTTATATGAGACTGGACCCGTCTGGGCCTCCACAGTAGCCGGAACCCATTTCGGACCACCACCATAGTTCCGGGCCAGCACTGGTGAGCCTATTGAAAATGTTCTGTCCTTGGCTTGCAGATTCCGTCGCTGTACCTGATTCTTTTGCTGTCGTAAGACAGTTTCTTTGAGTGTTGCTGGTTTAAGCAACTCAAAGTTTGTCCTGAGCTCTCTATTGAACAACAAAGACGCTGGTGACACTTTGGTAGTTGCGTGCGGAGTACTGCGATAGCACAGCAAGAAGCTATGAAGGCGTTGATGAAACTTCCCCTGCCCGAGTGAAGCTTTCAGCACATGTTTCATGGTTTGAACGAACCTTTCTGCTAACCCATTGGTTGCAGGATGGTAAGGTGCTGACGTGATATGCTGCACTCCGTTTGCTTGTAGGAATGTGGCCATCTCATGAGATGTAAATTGAGGGCCATTATCAGAGACAAGTTGCACTGGAGATCCAAATCTACTGAATATTTCTCCCAATTTTTCACTTGTCTTTTCAGCTGAGGTAGATTTCATGATAGCCACCTCAGGCCACTTACTGTGTGCATCCACGACAACCAACAGCATTTTGTCCTCGACTGGGCCTGCAAAATCAACATGAATGCGATGCCATGGTTTTTCTGGATATTCCCATGGGTGCAGCGGTGCCAGTTGGGGTACATTACGTATACTCTGGCATGACGTACATGTTCTTGCCTTTTCTTCAATTTGGCCATCCACCCCTGGCCACCAGAAGTAACTCCTGGCAATTTCTTTCATCCTGACCATTCCACAGTGTCCCACATGCAGCTGCTTAAGCACGTGCTTGCGCAGAGCAGGGGAATAATTACTCTCCTTCCCCACAGCAAACAGCCTGACTGCACGGAAAGTTCATGACGTCGAGAGATATATGGTTTTAGATCCTGGTCATTGCTCTCCCCTTTTCCTGTCATGACAATATCCATGACCTTTGACAGGACAGGGTCATTTCGTGTGCTCTTACGCACTTGCACAGCTGTTACTGGGGCCCTTTCTACTTGGCTGAAATAGAAAATTTCTGCAACTTGTGCCTCTTTTAACCTGTCAGCGAGAGGCAATCTAGACAGACCGTCCGCATTTCTGTGCAATTCCGACTTCCGATATTTGATATCATAGGTGTGAGCGGATAACAACAAAGCCCATCTTTGCATCCTACTAGCAGCCAGAGATGGAATGCCATGGTGTGGGCCAAAAATTGCAGTGAGTGGGCGATGATCGGTCAGCAACGTGAACTTCCTCCCAAAAATGTACTGATAAAACTTGCGAATTCCAAACACAATACTCAACGCCTCTCGCTCAATCTGAGCATAGTTGGCTTCTGCTTTACTCAGACTCCTGGAAGCAAATGCGATTGCCCTCTCTTGACCATTTGGCATGACGTGAGATAAAACAGCTCCCACACCATATGGAGAAGCGTCGCAGGCCAACTGGATGGGAAGAGCAGGGTCAAAATAAGTGAGAGCATTTGACCTTAAGTGTCTCTTTTGCTCTTTTGAATGCTTCTTGGCATTCAGAGGTCCACCTCCAATTTTTCTCATGACACAGCAATTTATGTAGGGGTTTCAGCAGCGTAGCAATGTTTGGAATGAACCGCCCATAATAATTTAGTAAACCGAGGAAAGACCTCAGCTGCCCTACATTTTCAGGCACTGGAGCATCCACAATGGCCTTAACTTTGGATGGAGATGTATGCAAACCAGAGGCATCAATGACATGGCCTAAGTACTCGACTGCAGACTGGAAAAATTCACATTTCTCCTTACGCACTCTCAATCCGTATTCTTTCAGTCTCTCAAGTGTAGCATCCAGATGTTGCAAGTGCGACTCTTCATCAGTGCCAGTCACTAGAATGTCATCTAAATAACACACCACTCCTGGAAGCCCCACTAGAATCTGATCCATCGCTCGCTGAAAAACGGATGGAGCCGAAGTAATTCCAAATGGTAACCGCTTATACCGAAATAGGCCCTTGTGGGTGTTAATGGTGAGAAGTTCTCTGGACTGTTCCTCAACATGCATCTGCAGATACGCTTGGTTGAGGTCGATTTTGCTGAATTTTTGCCCTCCTGTCAATCCAGCAAAAAGATCGTTAATATGAGGCAAGGGGTATTGCTCTGCTGACAACACTAGATTTACCGTGACTTTAAAATCCCCACAAATTCTTATGCCTCCATCTTTCTTTAAAACTGGAACAATGGGTGTTGCCCACTTACTCACACTGACTGGTTCCAGCACCCCTCCTTCATTAGTTCAGCCAAACTTTCCTCTACCTTGGGTTTTAGCGCATATGGAAGGGGTCGGGCCTTTAAAAATTTTGGCTGGCTTCCCGGCTCCACAGCCAATTTCACCTTAATTTCCTCCATGCTACCCAACTCCTGTTTAAACACATCATTGTGTTTTTTAGAATTTCTTCAAGGTTTAGTGTTTTTGGTGTCATCATATGTATGGCTGGCCAGTCCACCTTGAGTTGCTCCAGCCAAGAACGACCCATCAATGAAGGATAACCACCCAAGACCACATACAATGGCAGTTTTTTTGTTTGCCCATTCAGTTCAACGGTTACCTGAATGAGTCCTTTCATGGTTACCGCTTCGCCAGTGTAAGTCTTAAGAACCACATCAGGTGGTGTAAGTGGCAAGTGATTCAGTATTTCACTGTATACCGCATCTGACACAAGTGACACCGCAGCACCAGTGTCAATCTCCATTTTCACAGGCTGTCCTTCCAGCAGTGCGGTAACCTTATAAGCCTTGGTTCCACCTGCCACAGTGAGAACGTGTAAAGAAAATTCCTCATCAGATGTGTCAGTAGCCTCTTTGTTTTCCTGTCCAAGTGTACACACACGTTGCTTTTGCTTCTTTCTGTATTCTGGTTTTTGATGCGTTTTTTTTCTTCATTTCCCTTTTATTTTTACATGCACGCTCAATGTGTCCTTTTTTCTTGCAGTTACGGCACTCAACATCTTTAAACCAGCACGAAACTGGTAAATGTCCCGTCTTACCACAGCGAAAACATTGACTTTTATATTCATTTTGTTTTCCAGCCTCCATCTTATGCACTTTACTGTTTGAGCACAGTTGCTGTGCTTCCTTTGCAGCCATTTCCATAGACACACTCAGCTCAATTGCTCTTTGTAGTGTCAGGTTACCCTCTGTTAACAATCTTTTTGTATGCCCTCACAGCGGAGTCCGCAAACTAATCGGTCTCGAAGTGTGTCATTTAGCACTTCACCAAATTCGCAGTATTCAGCTAATTTTTTTAGCACTGCCACAAACATTGCTACGGTTTCTCCTTCCAGCTGATTCCGTCTGTGAAATCGAAATCGCTCCGCTGATTACTAAGGGCTTTGGAGAGAAATGCGCTTTTAGAGTGCCCACTATTTGATCATATGTTTTCTCACCCGGTTTTTCTGGCTGCAGGAGGTTACGCAGTAACGTATATGTCTTTGGACCAATCACAATTAGAAAAGTGGGTACAACTTTATCTTCAGTAATAGCATTTGCAGCTACAAAGTACTCAAATCTTTCTGTATAAGAGCTCCACTGCTCACTACTTTCATCAAAGGGACCAATATTGCCAAAAACTGCTGTCATTTTTCCCCGTTCTTTGTCGTTTTCATTAAATTCAGTTACCTTCCTGAATTGATGTTTTTTTTTCTCTTTTTTCTTTCCCTCTTCAGTCAAACGTGGATTAGCAGCAGGCTCGTATTATCCTCATTTCCAGCGATCTCGCCGCCAAGCGCTGTATTGCCGCATTTACACAACACACGCGGATTAACACGATCCTTGTCGCCAATTTGTTGTGTCTTTATGAAGAGTGTATATATATCGGGCAAATATGACACACACTCCAACCAGCGTGACTTCTCTTTTTACTTCTCATGCATCTCTCAACACCGGAACGCAATAGGGGAACAACATAAGTACCAAGTGCCTCATGGGAAATGTAGTCACAATCATTACACAAAATACAACAATGAAAGTGTAACTTTTCATTTTTACATAGAAATCTGATTGTCAGCTCAAAACTAAAAACAACACGAATTATCTCTTAAAACAACTTCTTTGTCTTTTAAAGAGATTTGGAGCCATTTTCATTGGAATCATTTTCCTTCAATGTATCAGGACCTTACATTAATGTCAGTCATGTCTTTTCACTAACGTCACTCATCTGCTCTCATGCACTGTAGAAGAAATAATTAAGAGTCAAAATAAATGAAGGTATCTGAATTTCAGTATGGAGCAGTGTCAGCTTTATAAAAGAGCTCTCTCAATTTCTGCAAAGAAACTTTTTAGCTTAGAAAGCTTTTTGGAGCTACAATTCCATCAAAATGTACTTTATTTTTACTGAAATATGACATTTCAATGCATTGAAAAAAAAGGCAAAATGCATCGTTGCAGTAAGTTAGCTTCCATTATGAAGTGTAACTTTTCATTTATATATAGAAATCTGAATGTCAGCTCAAAACTAAAAACAACACGAATTATCTCTTAAAATAACTTCTTTGTCTTTTAAAGAGGTTTGGAGCCATTTTCATTGGAATAATTTTCCTTCAATGTATCAGGACCTTACACTAATGTCAGTTATGTCTTTTCACTAATGTCACTCATCTGCTCTCATGCACTGTAGAAGAAATAATTAAGAGTCAATATAAATGAAGGTATCTGAATTTCAGAATGGAGCAGTGTCAACTTTATAAAAGAGCTCTCTCAATTTCTGCAAAGATACTTTTTAGCTTAGAAAGATTTTTGGAGCTACAATAATATCAGAATATACTTTATTTTTACTGAAATATGACATTTCAATGCATTGAAAAAAAAGGCAAAATGCATCGTTGCAGTAAGTTAGCTTCCATTATGAAGTGTAACTTTTCATTTTTATATAGAAATCTGAATGTCAGCTCAAACCTAAAAACATCACGAATAATCTCTTAAATTAACTTTTTTGTCTTTTAAAGAGGTTTGGAGCCATTTTCATTGGAATCATTTTCCTTCAATGTCTTAGGACCTTACACTAATGTCAGTCATGACTTTTCACTAATGTCACTCATCTGCTCTCATGCACTGCAGAAGAAATAAGAGTCAAAATAAATGAAGATATGAATTTCATTATGGAGCAGTGTCAACTGCATTAAAGAGCTCTCGATTGCTGCAAAGAAACTTTTTAGCTTAGAAAACTTTTTGGAGCTACAGTTCCATCAGAATTTACTTTATTTTTACTGAAATATGACATTTCACCAATGTCAGTAGATTGTAGCTATGCATTGGAAAAAAAAGGCAAAATGCATCGTTGCAGTAAGTTAGCTTCCATTATGAAAGTGTAACTTTTCATTTTTACATAGAAATCTGAATGTCAGCTCAAAACTAAAAACAACACAAATTATCTCTTAAAATAACTTCTTTGTCTTTTAAAGAGGTTTGGAGCCATTTTCATTGGAATCATTTTCCTTCAATGTATCAGGACCTTACACTAATGTCAGTCATGTCTTTTCACTAATGTCACTCATCTGCTCTCATGCACTGTAGAAGAAATAAGAGTCAAAATAAATGAAGATATGAATTTCATTATGGAGCAGTGTCAACTGCATTAAAGAGCTCTCGATTGCTGCAAAGAAACTTTTTAGCTTAGAAAACTTTTTGGAGCTACAGTTCCATCAGAATTTACTTTATTTTTACTGAAATATGACATTTCACCAATGTCAGTAGATTGTAGCTATGCATTGGAAAAAAAAGGCAAAATGCATCGTTGCAGTAAGTTAGCTTCCATTATGAAGTGTAACTTTTCATTCTTATATAGAAATCTGAATGTCAGCTCAAACCTAAAAACATCACGAATAATCTCTTAAATGAACTTTTTTGTCTTTTAAAGAGGTTTGGAGCCATTTTCATTGGAATAATTTTCCTTCAATGTATCAGGACCTTACACTAATGTCAGTCATGTCTTTTCACTAATGTCACTCATCTGCTCTCATGCACTGCAGAAGAAATAAGACTCAAAATAAATGAAGATATGAATTTCATTATGGAGCAGTGGCAACTGCATAAAAGAGCTCTCAATTGCTGCAAAGAAACTTTTTAGCTTAGAAAGATTTTTGGAGCTACAATAATATCAGAATATACTTTATTTTTACTGAAATATGACATTTCACCAATGTCAGTAGATTGTAGCTATGCATTGAAAAAAAGTCAAAATGCATCATTGCAGTAAGTTAGCTTCCATTATGAAAGTGTAACTTTTCATTTTTACATAGAAATCTGAATGTCAGCTCAAAACTAAAAACAACACGAATTATCTCTTAAAACAACTTCTTTGTCTTTTAAAGATGTTTGGAGCCATTTTCATTGGAATCATTTTCCTTCAATGTATCAGGACCTTACACTAATGTCAGTCATGTCTTTTCACTAATGTCACTCATCTGCTCATATGCACTGTAGAAGAAATAATTAAGAGTCAAAATAAATGAAGATATCTGAATTTTAGCATGGAGCAGTGTCAACTGCATAAAAGAGCTCTCAATTGCTGCAAAGAAACTTTTTATCTTAGAAAGATTTTTGGAGCTACAATAATATCAGAATATACTTTATTTTTACTGAAATATGACATTTCAATGCATTGGAAAAAAAGGCAAAATGCATCGTTGCAGTAAGTTAGCTTCCATTATGAAGTGTAACTGTTCATTTTTATATAGAAATCTGAATGTCAGCTCAAACCTAAAAACATCACTGAATAATCTCTTAAATGAACTTTTTTGTCTTTTAAAGAGGTTTGGAGCCATTTTCATTGGAATAATTTTCCTTCAATGTATCAGGACCTTACACTAATGTCAGTCATGTCTTTTCACTAATGTCACTCATCTGCTCTCATGCACTGCAGAAGAAATAAGAGTCAAAATAAATGAAGATATCTGAATTTCATTATGGAGCAGTGTCAACTGCATTAAAGAGCTCTCGATTGCTGCAAAGAAACTTTTTAGCTTAAACTTTTTGGAGCTACAGTTCCATCAGAATTTACTTTATTTTTACTGAAATATGACATTTCACCAATGTCAGTAGATTGTAGCTATGCATTGAAAAAAAGTCAAAATGTATCATTGCAGTAAGTTAGCTTCCATTATGAAAGTGTAACTTTTCATTTTTACATAGAAATCTGAATGTCAGCTCAAAACTAAAAACAACACTAATTATCTCTTAAAACAACTTCTTTGTCTTTTAAAGATGTTTGGAGCCATTTTCATTGGAATCATTTTCCTTCAATGTATCAGGACCTTACACTAATGTCAGTCATGTCTTTTCACTAATGTCACTCATCTGCTCATATGCACTGTAGAAGAAATAATTAAGAGTCAAAATAAATGAAGATATCTGAATTTTAGCATGGAGCAGTGTCAACTGCATAAAAGAGCTCTCAATTGCTGCAAAGAAACTTTTTAGCTTAGAAAGATTTTTGGAGCTACAATAATATCAGAATATACTTTATTTTTACTGAAATATGACATTTCAATGCATTGGAAAAAAAAGGCAAAATGCATCGTTGCAGTAAGTTAGCTTCCATTATGAAGTGTAACTTTTCATTTTTATATAGAAATCTGAATGTCAGCTCAAACCTAAAAACATCACGAATAATCTCTTAAATGAACTTTTTGTCTTTTAAAGAGGTTTGGAGCCATTTTCATTTGAATAATTTTCCTTCAATGTATCAGGACCTTACACTAATGTCAGTCATGTCTTTTCACTAATGTCACTCATCTGCTCTCATGCACTGCAGAAGAAATAAGACTCAAAATAAATAAAGATATGAATTTCATTATGGAGCAGTGTCAACTGCATTAAAGAGCTCTCGATTGCTGCAAAGAAACTTTTTAGCTTAGAAAACTTTTTGGAGCTACAGTTCCATCAGTATTTACTTTATTTTTACTGAAATATGACATTTCACCAATGTCAGTAGATTGTAGCTATGCATTGAAAAAAGTCAAAATGCATCATTGCAGTAAGTTAGCTTCCATTATGAAAGTGTAACTTTTCATTTTTACATAGAAATCTGAATGTCAGCTCAAAACTAAAAACAACACGAATTATCTCTTAAAACAACTTCTTTGTCTTTTAAAGATGTTTGGAGCCATTTTCATTGGAATCATTTTCCTTCAATGTATCAGGACCTTACACTAATGTCAGTCATGTCTTTTCACTAATGTCACTCATCTGCTCATATGCACTGTAGAAGAAATAATTAAGAGTCAAAATAAATGAAGATATCTGAATTTTAGCATGGAGCAGTGTCAACTGCATAAAAGAGCTCTCAATTGCTGCAAAGAAACATTTTAGCTTAGAAAGATTTTTGGAGCTACAATAATATCAGAATATACTTTATTTTTACTGAAATATGACATTTCAATGCATTGGAAAAAAAGGCAAAATGCATCGTTGCAGTAAGTTAGCTTCCATTATGAAGTGTAACTTTTCATTTTTATATAGAAATCTGAATGTCAGCTCAAACCTAAAAACATCACGAATAATCTCTTAAATGAACTTTTTTGTCTTTTAAAGAGGTTTGGAGCCATTTTCATTGGAATAATTTTCCTTCAATGTATCAGGACCTTACACTAATGTCAGTCATGTCTTTTCACTAATGTCACTCATCTGCTCTCATGCACTGCAGAAGAAATAAGAGTCAAAATAAATGAAGATATCTGAATTTCATTATGGAGCAGTGTCAACTGCATTAAAGAGCTCTCGATTGCTGCAAAGAAACTTTTTAGCTTAAACTTTTTGGAGCTACAGTTCCATCAGAATTTACTTTATTTTTACTGAAATATGACATTTCACCAATGTCAGTAGATTGTAGCTATGCATTGAAAAATAGTCAAAATGCATCATTGCAGTAAGTTAGCTTCCATTATGAAGTGTAAATTTTTATTTTTATATAGAAATCTGAATGTCAGCTCAAAACTAAAAACATCACGAATAATCTCTTAAATTAACTTTTTTGTCTTTTAAAGAGGTTTGGAGCCATTTCATTGGAATAATTTTCCTTCAATGTATCAGGACCTTACACTAATGTCAGTCATGTCTTTTCACTAATGTCACTCATCTGCTCTCATGCACTGTAGAAGAAATAATTAAGAGTCAAAATAAATGAAGGTATCTGAATTTCAGAATTGAGCAGTGTCAACTTTATAAAAGAGCTCTTTCAATTTCTGCAAAGAAACGTTTTAGCTTAGAAAGCTTTTTGGAGCTACAATTCCATTAGAATTTACTTTATTTTTACTGAAATATGACATTTCACCAATGTCAGTAGATTGTAGCTATGCATTGAAAAAAAGGCAAAATGCATCGTTGCAGTAAGTTAGCTTCCATTATGAAGTGTAACTTTTCATTTTTATATAGAAATCTGAATGTCAGCTCAAACCTAAAAACATCACTGAATAATCTCTTAAATGAACTTTTTTGTCTTTTAAAGAGGTTTGGAGCCATTTTCATTGGAATAATTTTCCTTCAATGTATCAGGACCTTACACTAATGTCAGTCATGTCTTTTCACTAATGTCACTCATCTGCTCTCATGCACTGCAGAAGAAATAAGAGTCAAAATAAATGAAGATATCTGAATTTCATTATGGAGCAGTGTCAACTGCATTAAAGAGCTCTCGATTGCTGCAAAGAAACTTTTTAGCTTAAACTTTTTGGAGCTACAGTTCCATCAGAATTTACTTTATTTTTACTGAAATATGACATTTCACCAATGTCAGTAGATTGTAGCTATGCATTGAAAAATAGTCAAAATGCATCATTGCAGTAAGTTAGCTTCCATTATGAAGTGTAAATTTTTATTTTTATATAGAAATCTGAATGTCAGCTCAAAACTAAAAACATCACGAATAATCTCTTAAATTAACTTTTTTGTCTTTTAAAGAGGTTTGGAGCCATTTCATTGGAATAATTTTCCTTCAATGTATCAGGACCTTACACTAATGTCAGTCATGTCTTTTCACTAATGTCACTCATCTGCTCTCATGCACTGTAGAAGAAATAATTAAGAGTCAAAATAAATGAAGGTATCTGAATTTCAGAATTGAGCAGTGTCAACTTTATAAAAGAGCTCTTTCAATTTCTGCAAAGAAACGTTTTAGCTTAGAAAGCTTTTTGGAGCTACAATTCCATTAGAATTTACTTTATTTTTACTGAAATATGACATTTCACCAATGTCAGTAGATTGTAGCTATGCATTGAAAAAAAAGGCAAAATGCATCGTTGCAGTAAGTTAGCTTCCATTATAAAGTGTAACTTTTCATTTTTATATAGAAATCTGAATGTCAGCTCAAACTAAAAACATCACGAATAATCTCTTAAATGAACTTTTAAAGAGGTTTGGAGCCATTTTCATCGGAATAATTTTCCATCAATGTATCAGGACCTTACACTAATGTCAGTCAAGTCTTTTCACAAATGTCACTCATCTGCTCTCATGCACTGCAGAAGAAATAAGAGTCAAAATATATGAAGATATCTGAATTTCATTATGGAGCAGTGTCAACTGCATTAAAGAGCTCTCTCAATTTCTGCAAAGAAACTTTTTAGCTTAGAAAACTTTTTGGAGCTACAATTCCATCAGAATTTACTTTATTTTTACTGAAATATGACATTTCAGTGCATTGAAAAAAGGCAAAATGCATCGTTGCATTAAGTTAGCTTCCATTATGAAGTATAACTTTTCATTTTTATATAGAAATCTGAATGTCAGCTCAAACCTAAAAACATCACGAATAATCTCTTAAATTAACTTTTTTGTCTATTAAAGAGGTTTGGAGCCATTTTCATTGGAATAATTTTCCTTCAATGTATCAGGACCTCACACTAATGTCAGTCATGTCGTTTCACTAATGTCACTCATCTGCTCTCATGCACTGCAGAAGAAATAATTGAGTCAAAATAAATGAAGGTGTCTGAGTTTCAGAATTGAGCAGTGTCAACTTTATAAAAGAGCTCTCTCAATTTCTGCAAAGAAACGTTTTAGCTTAGAAAGCTTTTTGGAGCTACAATTCCATTAGAATTTACTTTATTTTTACTGAAATATGACATTTCACCAATGTCAGTAGATTGTAGCTATGCATTGAAAAAAAAGGCAAAATGCATCGTTGCAGTAAGTTAGCTTCCATTATAAAGTGTAACTTTTCATTTTTATATAGAAATCTGAATGTCAGCTCAAACTAAAAACATCACGAATAATCTCTTAAATGAACTTTTAAAGAGGTTTGGAGCCATTTTCATCGGAATAATTGTCCATCAATGTATCAGGACCTTACACTAATGTCAGTCAAGTCTTTTCACAAATGTCACTCATCTGCTCTCATGCACTGCAGAAGAAATAAGAGTCAAAATATATGAAGATATCTGAATTTCATTATGGAGCAGTGTCAACTGCATTAAAGAGCTCTCTCAATTTCTGCAAAGAAACTTTTTAGCTTAGAAAACTTTTTGGAGCTACAATTCCATCAGAATTTACTTTATTTTTACTGAAATATGACATTTCAGTGCATTGAAAAAAAAGGCAAAATGCATCGTTGCATTAAGTTAGCTTCCATTATGAAGTATAACTTTTCATTTTTATATAGAAATCTGAATGTCAGCTCAAACCTAAAAACATCACGAATAATCTCTTAAATTAACTTTTTTGTCTATTAAAGAGGTTTGGAGCCATTTTCATTGGAATAATTTTCCTTCAATGTATCAGGACCTCACACTAATGTCAGTCATGTCGTTTCACTAATGTCACTCATCTGCTCTCATGCACTGCAGAAGAAATAATTGAGTCAAAATAAATGAAGGTGTCTGAATTTCAGCATGGAGCAGTGTCAACTTTATAAAAGAGCTCTCTCAATTACTGCAAAGAAACTTTTTAGCTTAGAAAACTATTTGGAGCTACAATTCCATCAGAATATACTTTATTTTTACTGAAATATGACATTTCACCAATGTCAGTAGATTGTAGCTATGCATTGAAAAAAAGTCAAAATGCATCATTGCAGTAAGTTAGCTTCCATTATGAAATGTAACTTTTTATTTTTATATAGAAATCTGAATGTCAGCTCAAAACTAATAACATCACTGAATAATCTCTTAAATTAACTTTTATGTCTCATAAAGAGGTTTGGAGCCATTTTTCATTTGGAATCTTTTTCCTTCAATGTATCTGGACCTTACACTTATGTCAATATCTTTTCAGTAATGTCACTCATCGGCTCTCATGCACTTCAGACGAAATAAATGAAGATATCTGAATTTTAGCATGGAGCAGTGTCAACTGCATAAAAGAGCTCTCAATTGATGCAAAGAAACTTTTTAGCTTAGGAAGATTTTTGGAGCTACAATTCCATCAGAATTTACTTTATTTTTACTGAAATATGACATTTCACCAATGTCAGTAGATTGTAGCTATGCATTGAAAAAAAAAAGCAAAATGCATCATTGCAGTAAGTTAACTTCCACTATGAAGTGTAACTTTTTATTTTTATATAGAAATCTGAATGTGAGCTCAAAACTAATAACATCACGAATAATCTCTTAAATTAACTTTTATGTCTCATAAAGAGGTTTGGAGCCATTTTTCATTTGGAATCTTTTTCCTTCAATGTATCTGGACCTTACACTTATGTCAATGTCTTTTCAGTAATGTCACTCATCGGCTCTCATGCACTTCAGACGAAATAAATGAAGATATCTGAATTTTAGCATGGAGCAGTGTCAACTGCATTAAAGAGCTCTCGGTTGCTGCAAAGAAACTTTTTAGCCTAGAAAAGTTTTTGGAGCTACAGTTCCATCAGTATTTACTTTATTTTTACTGAAATATGACATTTCACCAATGTCAGTAGATTGTAGCTATGCATTGAAAAAAAAGGCAAAATGCATCGTTGCAGTAAGTTAGCTTCCATTATAAAGTGTAACTTTTCATTTTTATATAGAAATCTGAATGTCAGCTCAAACTAAAAACATCACGAATAATCTCTTAAATGAACTTTTAAAGAGGTTTGGAGCCATTTTCATCGGAATAATTTTCCATCAATGTATCAGGACCTTACACTAATGTCAGTCAAGTCTTTTCACAAATGTCACTCATCTGCTCTCATGCACTGCAGAAGAAATAAGAGTCAAAATATATGAAGATATCTGAATTTCATTATGGAGCAGTGTCAACTGCATTAAAGAGCTCTCTCAATTTCTGCAAAGAAACTTTTTAGCTTAGAAAACTTTTTGGAGCTACAATTCCATCAGAATTTACTTTATTTTTACTGAAATATGACATTTCAGTGCATTGAAAAAAAGGCAAAATGCATCGTTGCATTAAGTTAGCTTCCATTATGAAGTATAACTTTTCATTTTTATATAGAAATCTGAATGTCAGCTCAAACCTAAAAACATCACGAATAATCTCTTAAATTAACTTTTTTGTCTATTAAAGAGGTTTGGAGCCATTTTCATTGGAATAATTTTCCTTCAATGTATCAGGACCTCACACTAATGTCAGTCATGTCGTTTCACTAATGTCACTCATCTGCTCTCATGCACTGCAGAAGAAATAATTGAGTCAAAATAAATGAAGGTGTCTGAATTTCAGCATGGAGCAGTGTCAACTTTATAAAAGAGCTCTCTCAATTACTGCAAAGAAACTTTTTAGCTTAGAAAACTATTTGGAGCTACAATTCCATCAGAATATACTTTATTTTTACTGAAATATGACATTTCACCAATGTCAGTAGATTGTAGCTATGCATTGAAAAAAGTCAAAATGCATCATTGCAGTAAGTTAGCTTCCATTATGAAATGTAACTTTTTATTTTTATATAGAAATCTGAATGTCAGCTCAAAACTAATAACATCACTGAATAATCTCTTAAATTAACTTTTATGTCTCATAAAGAGGTTTGGAGCCATTTTTCATTTGGAATCTTTTTCCTTCAATGTATCTGGACCTTACACTTATGTCAATGTCTTTTCAGTAATGTCACTCATCGGCTCTCATGCACTTCAGATCTGAAATAAATGAAGATATCTGAATTTTAGCATGGAGCAGTGTCAACTGCATAAAAGAGCTCTCAATTGATGCAAAGAAACTTTTTAGCTTAGGAAGATTTTTGGAGCTACAATTCCATCAGAATTTACTTTATTTTTACTGAAATATGACATTTCACCAATGTCAGTAGATTGTAGCTATGCATTGAAAAAAAAAAGCAAAATGCATCATTGCAGTAAGTTAACTTCCACTATGAAGTGTAACTTTTTATTTTTATATAGAAATCTGAATGTGAGCTCAAAACTAATAACATCACGAATAATCTCTTAAATTAACTTTTATGTCTCATAAAGAGGTTTGGAGCCATTTTTCATTTGGAATCTTTTTCCTTCAATGTATCTGGACCTTACACTAATGTCAATGTCTTTACAGTAATGTCACTCATCGGATCTCATGAACTTCAGACGAAATAAGAGTCAAAATAAATGAAGTAATCTGAATTTTAGCATGGAGCAGTGGCAACTGCATTAAAGAGCTCTCGGTTGCTGCAAAGAAACTTTTTAGCTTAGAAAAGTTTTTGGAGCTACAGTTCCATCAGTATTTACTTTATTTTTACTGAAATATGACATTTCACCAATGTCAGTAGATTGTAGCTATGCATTGAAAAAAGTCAAAATGCATCGTTGCAGTAAGTTAGCTTCCATTATGAAGTGTAACTTTTCATTTTTATATAGAAATCTGAATGTCAGCTCAAACCTAAAAACATCACGAATTATCTCTTAAAACAACTTCTTTGTCTTTTAAAGATGTTTGGAGCCATTTTCATTGGAATCATTTTCCTTCAATGTATCAGGACCTTACACTAATGTCAGTCATGTCTTTTCACTAATGTCACTCATCTGCTCATATGCACTGTAGAAGAAATAATTAAGAGTCAAAATAAATGAAGATATCTGAATTTTAGCATGGAGCAGTGTCAACTGCATAAAAGAGCTCTCAATTGCTGCAAAGAAACTTTTTAGCTTAGAAAGATTTTTGGAGCTACAATAATATCAGAATATACTTTATTTTTACTGAAATATGACATTTCAATGCATTGGAAAAAAAAGGCAAAATGCATCGTTGCAGTAAGTTAGCTTCCATTATGAAGTGTAACTTTTCATTTTTATATAGAAATCTGAATGTCAGCTCAAACCTAAAAACATCACGAATAATCTCTTAAATGAACTTTTTTGTCTTTTAAAGAGGTTTGGAGCCATTTTCATTGGAATAATTTTCCTTCAATGTATCAGGACCTTACACTAATGTCAGTCATGTCTTTTCACTAATGTCACTCATCTGCTCTCATGCACTGCAGAAGAAATAAGAGTCAAAATAAATGAAGATATCTGAATTTCATTATGGAGCAGTGTCAACTGCATTAAAGAGCTCTCGATTGCTGCAAAGAAACTTTTTAGCTTAAACTTTTTGGAGCTACAGTTCCATCAGAATTTACTTTATTTTTACTGAAATATGACATTTCACCAATGTCAGTAGATTGTAGCTATGCATTGAAAAATAGTCAAAATGCAAAATTGCAGTAAGTTAGCTTCCATTATGAAGTGTAAATTTTTATTTTTATATAGAAATCTGAATGTCAGCTCAAAACTAAAAACATCACGAATAATCTCTTAAATTAACTTTTTTGTCTTTTAAAGAGGTTAGGAGCCATTTCATTGGAATAATTTTCCTTCAATGTATCAGGACCTTACACTAATGTCAGTCATGTCTTTTCACTAATGTCACTCATCTGCTCTCATGCACTGTAGAAGAAATAATTAAGAGTCAAAATAAATGAAGGTATCTGAATTTCAGAATTGAGCAGTGTCAACTTTATAAAAGAGCTCTTTCAATTTCTGCAAAGAAACGTTTTAGCTTAGAAAGCTTTTTGGAGCTACAATTCCATTAGAATTTACTTTATTTTTACTGAAATATGACATTTCACCAATGTCAGTAGATTGTAGCTATGCATTGAAAAAAAAGGCAAAATGCATCGTTGCAGTAAGTTAGCTTCCATTATGAAGTGTAACTTTTCATTTTTATATAGAAATCTGAATGTCAGCTCAAACCTAAAAACATCACGAATAATCTCTTAAATGAACTTTTTTGTCTTTTAAAGAGGTTTGGAGCCATTTTCATTTGAATAATTTTCCTTCAATGTATCAGGACCTTACACTAATGTCAGTCATGTCTTTTCACTAATGTCACTCATCTGCTCTCATGCACTGCAGAAGAAATAAGACTCAAAATAAATAAAGATATGAATTTCATTATGGAGCAGTGTCAACTGCATTAAAGAGCTCTCGATTGCTGCAAAGAAACTTTTTAGCTTAGAAAACTTTTTGGAGCTACAGTTCCATCAGTATTTACTTTATTTTTACTGAAATATGACATTTCACCAATGTCAGTAGATTGTAGCTATGCATTGAAAAAGGTCAAAATGCATCATTGCAGTAAGTTAGCTTCCATTATGAAAGTGTAACTTTTCATTTTTACATAGAAATCTGAATGTCAGCTCAAACCTAAAAACATCACGAATAATCTCTTAAATGAACTTCTTTGTCTTTTAAAGAGGTTTGGAGCCATTTTCATTGGAATAATTTTCCTTCAATGTATCAGGACCTTACACTAATGTCAGTCATGTCTTTTCACTAATGTCACTCATCTGCTCTCATGCACTGCAGAAGAAATAAGAGTCAAAATAAATGAAGATATCTGAATTTCATTATGGAGCAGTGTCAACTGCATTAAAGAGCTCTCGATTGCTGCAAAGAAACTTTTTAGCTTGAAACTTTTTGGAGCTACAGTTCCATCAGAATTTACTTTATTTTTACTGAAATATGACATTTCACCAATGTCAGTAGATTGTAGCTATGCATTGAAAAATAGTCAAAATGCATCATTGCAGTAAGTTAGCTTCCATTATGAAGTGTAAATTTTTATTTTTATATAGAAATCTGAATGTCAGCTCAAAACTAAAAACATCACGAATAATCTCTTAAATTAACTTTTTTGTCTTTTAAAGAGGTTTGGAGCCATTTCATTGGAATAATTTTCCTTCAATGTATCAGGACCTTACACTAATGTCAGTCATGTCTTTTCACTAATGTCACTCATCTGCTCTCATGCACTGTAGAAGAAATAATTAAGAGTCAAAATAAATGAAGGTATCTGAATTTCAGAATTGAGCAGTGTCAACTTTATAAAAGAGCTCTTTCAATTTCTGCAAAGAAACGTTTTAGCTTAGAAAGTTTTTTGGAGCTACAATTCCATTAGAATTTACTTTATTTTTACTGAAATATGACATTTCACCAATGTCAGTAGATTGTAGCTATGCATTGAAAAAAAGGCAAAATGCATCGTTGCAGTAAGTTAGCTTCCATTATAAAGTGTAACTTTTCATTTTTATATAGAAATCTGAATGTCAGCTCAAACTAAAAACATCACGAATAATCTCTTAAATGAACTTTTAAAGAGGTTTGGAGCCATTTTCATCGGAATAATTTTCCATCAATGTATCAGGACCTTACACTAATGTCAGTCAAGTCTTTTCACAAATGTCACTCATCTGCTCTCATGCACTGCAGAAGAAATAAGAGTCAAAATATATGAAGATATCTGAATTTCATTATGGAGCAGTGTCAACTGCATTAAAGAGCTCTCTCAATTTCTGCAAAGAAACTTTTTAGCTTAGAAAACTTTTTGGAGCTACAATTCCATCAGAATTTACTTTATTTTTACTGAAATATGACATTTCAGTGCATTGAAAAAAAGGCAAAATGCATCGTTGCATTAAGTTAGCTTCCATTATGAAGTATAACTTTTCATTTTTATATAGAAATCTGAATGTCAGCTCAAACCTAAAAACATCACGAATAATCTCTTAAATTAACTTTTTTGTCTATTAAAGAGGTTTGGAGCCATTTTCATTGGAATAATTTTCCTTCAATGTATCAGGACCTCACACTAATGTCAGTCATGTCGTTTCACTAATGTCACTCATCTGCTCTCATGCACTGCAGCAGAAATAATTGAGTCAAAATAAATGAAGGTGTCTGAATTTCAGCATGGAGCAGTGTCAACTTTATAAAAGAGCTCTCTCAATTACTGCAAAGAAACTTTTTAGCTTAGAAAACTATTTGGAGCTACAATTCCATCAGAATATACTTTATTTTTACTGAAATATGACATTTCACCAATGTCAGTAGATTGTAGCTATGCATTGAAAAAAAGTCAAAATGCATCATTGCAGTAAGTTAGCTTCCATTATGAAATGTAACTTTTTATTTTTATATAGAAATCTGAATGTCAGCTCAAAACTAATAACATCACGAATAATCTCTTAAATTAACTTTTATGTCTCATAAAGAGGTTTGGAGCCATTTTTCATTTGGAATCTTTTTCCTTCAATGTATCTGGACCTTACACTTATGTCAATGTCTTTTCAGTAATGTCACTCATCGGCTCTCATGCACTTCAGACGAAATAAATGAAGATATCTGAATTTTAGCATGGAGCAGTGTCAACTGCATAAAAGAGCTCTCAATTGATGCAAAGAAACATTTTAGCTTAGGAAGATTTTTGGAGCTACAATTCCATCAGAATTTACTTTATTTTTAATGAAATATGACATTTCACCAATGTCAGTAGATTGTAGCTATGCATTGAAAAAAAAAGCAAAATGCATCATTGCAGTAAGTTAACTTCCATTATGAAGTGTAACTTTTTATTTTTATATAGAAATCTGAATGTGAGCTCAAAACTAATAACATCACGAATAATCTCTTAAATTAACTTTTATGTCTCATAAAGAGGTTTGGAGCCATTTTTCATTTGGAATCTTTTTCCTTCAATGTATCTGGACCTTACACTAATGTCAATGTCTTTACAGTAATGTCACTCATCGGCTCTCATGAACTTCAGACGAAATAAGAGTCAAAATAAATGAAGTAATCTGAATTTTAGCATGGAGCAGTGGCAACTGCATTAAAGAGCTCTCGGTTGCTGCAAAGAAACTTTTAGCTTAGAAAAGTTTTTGGAGCTACAGTTCCATCAGTATTTACTTTATTTTTACTGAAATATGACATTTCACCAATGTCAGTAGATTGTAGCTATGCATTGAAAAAAGTCAAAATGCATCGTTGCAGTAAGTTAGCTTCCATTATGAAGTGTAACTTTTCATTTTTATATAGAAATCTGAATGTCAGCTCAAACCTAAAAACAACACGAATTATCTCTTAAAACAACTTCTTTGTCTTTTAAAGATGTTTGGAGCCATTTTCATTGGAATCATTTTCCTTCAATGTATCAGGACCTTACACTAATGTCAGTCATGTCTTTTCACTAAAATCACTCATCTGCTCATATGCACTGTAGAAGAAATAATTAAGAGTCAAAATAAATGAAGATATCGGAATTTTAGCATGGAGCAGTGTCAACTGCATAAAAGAGCTCTCAATTGCTGCAAAGAAACTTTTTAGCTTAGAAAGATTTTTGGAGCTACAATAATATCAGAATATACTTTATTTTTACTGAAATATGACATTTCAATGCATTGGGAAAAAAAAGGCAAAATGCATCGTTGCAGTAAGTTAGCTTCCATTATGAAGTGTATCTTTTCATTTTTATATAGAAATCTGAATGTCAGCTCAAACCTAAAAACATCACGAATAATCTCTTAAATGAACTTTTTTGTCTTTTAAAGAGGTTTGGAGCCATTTTCATTTGAATAATTTTCCTTCAATGTATCAGGACCTTACACTAATGTCAGTCATGTCTTTTCACTATTGTCACTCATCTGCTCTCATGCACTGCAGAAGAAATAAGACTCAAAATAAATAAAGATATGAATTTCATTATGGAGCAGTGTCAACTGCATTAAAGAGCTCTCGATTGCTGCAAAGAAACTTTTTAGCTTAGAAAACTTTTTGGAGCTACAGTTCCATCAGTATTTACTTTATTTTTACTGAAATATGACATTTCACCAATGTCAGTAGATTGTAGCTATGCATTGAAAAAAGTCAAAATGCATCATTGCAGTAAGTTAGCTTCCATTATGAAAGTGTAACTTTTCATTTTTACATAGAAATCTGAATGTCAGCTCAAAACTAAAAACAACACGAATTATCTCTTAAAACAACTTCTTTGTCTTTTAAAGATGTTTGGAGCCATTTTCATTGGAATCATTTTCCTTCAATGTATCAGGACCTTACACTAATGTCAGTCATGTCTTTTCACTAATGTCACTCATCTGCTCATATGCACTGTAGAAGAAATAATTAAGAGTCAAAATAAATGAAGATATCTGAATTTTAGCATGGAGCAGTGTCAACTGCATAAAAGAGCTCTCAATTGCTGCAAAGAAACTTTTTAGCTTAGAAAGATTTTTGGAGCTACAATAATATCAGAATATAATTTATTTTTACTGAAATATGACATTTCAATGCATTGGAAAAAAAGGCAAAATGCATCGTTGCAGTAAGTTAGCTTCCATTATGAAGTGTAACTTTTCATTTTTATATAGAAATCTGAATGTCAGCTCAAACCTAAAAACATCACGAATAATCTCTTAAATGAACTTTTTTGTCTTTTAAAGAGGTTTGGAGCCATTTTCATTGGAATAATTTTCCTTCAATGTATCAGGACCTTACACTAATGTCAGTCATGTCTTTTCACTAATGTCACTCATCTGCTCTCATGCACTGCAGAAGAAATAAGAGTCAAAATAAATGAAGATATCTGAATTTCATTATGGAGCAGTGTCAACTGCATTAAAGAGCTCTCGATTGCTGCAAAGAAACTTTTTAGCTTAAACTTTTTGGAGCTACAGTTCCATCAGAATTTACTTTACTTTTACTGAAATATGACATTTCACCAATGTCAGTAGATTGTAGCTATGCATTGAAAAAAGTCAAAATGCATCATTGCAGTAAGTTAGCTTCCATTATGAAAGTGTAACTTTTCATTTTTACATAGAAATCTGAATGTCAGCTCAAAACTAAAAACAACACGAATTATCTCTTAAAACAACTTCTTTGTCTTTTAAAGATGTTTGGAGCCATTTTCATTGGAATCATTTTCCTTCAATGTATCAGGACCTTACACTAATGTCAGTCATGTCTTTTCACTAATGTCACTCATCTGCTCATATGCACTGTAGAAGAAATAATTAAGAGTCAAAATAAATGAAGATATCTGAATTTTAGCATGGAGCAGTGTCAACTGCATAAAAGAGCTCTCAATTGCTGCAAAGAAACTTTTTAGCTTAGAAAGATTTTTGGAGCTACAATAATATCAGAATATAATTTATTTTTACTGAAATATGACATTTCAATGCATTGGAAAAAAAAGGCAAAATGCATCGTTGCAGTAAGTTAGCTTCCATTATGAAGTGTAACTTTTCATTTTTATATAGAAATCTGAATGTCAGCTCAAACCTAAAAACATCACGAATAATCTCTTAAATGAACTTTTTTGTCTTTTAAAGAGGTTTGGAGCCATTTTCATTGGAATAATTTTCCTTCAATGTATCAGGACCTTACACTAATGTCAGTCATGTCTTTTCACTAATGTCACTCATCTGCTCTCATGCACTGCAGAAGAAATAAGAGTCAAAATAAATGAAGATATCTGAATTTCATTATGGAGCAGTGTCAACTGCATTAAAGAGCTCTCGATTGCTGCAAAGAAACTTTTTAG
This sequence comes from Xyrauchen texanus, assembly GCF_025860055.1. Lineage (NCBI taxonomy): Eukaryota > Metazoa > Chordata > Actinopteri > Cypriniformes > Catostomidae > Xyrauchen > Xyrauchen texanus. The sequence continues at coordinate 22,704 of NW_026265784.1, forward strand.
CTTAAACTTTTTGGAGCTACAGTTCCATCAGAATTTACTTTATTTTTACTGAAATATGACATTTCACCAATGTCAGTAGATTGTAGCTATGCATTGAAAAATAGTCAAAATGCATCATTGCAGTAAGTTAGCTTCCATTATGAAGTGTAAATTTTTATTTTTATATAGAAATCTGAATGTCAGCTCAAAACTAAAAACATCACGAATAATCTCTTAAATTAACTTTTTTGTCTTTTAAAGAGGTTAGGAGCCATTTCATTGGAATAATTTTCCTTCAATGTATCAGGACCTTACACTAATGTCAGTCATGTCTTTTCACTAATGTCACTCATCTGCTCTCATGCACTGTAGAAGAAATAATTAAGAGTCAAAATAAATGAAGGTATCTGAGTTTCAGAATTGAGCAGTGTCAACTTTATAAAAGAGCTCTCTCAATTTCTGCAAAGAAACGTTTTAGCTTAGAAAGCTTTTTGGAGCTACAATTCCATTAGAATTTACTTTATTTTTACTGAAATATGACATTTCACCAATGTCAGTAGATTGTAGCTATGCATTGAAAAAAAGGCAAAATGCATCGTTGTAACCTAGTAAGTTAGCTTCCATTATAAAGTGTAACTTTTCATTTTTATATAGAAATCTGAATGTCAGCTCAAACTAAAAACATCACGAATAATCTCTTAAATGAACTTTTAAAGAGGTTTGGAGCCATTTTCATCGGAATAATTTTCCATCAATGTATCAGGACCTTACACTAATGTCAGTCAAGTCTTTTCACAAATGTCACTCATCTGCTCTCATGCACTGCAGAAGAAATAAGAGTCAAAATATATGAAGATATCAGAATTTCATTATGGAGCAGTGTCAACTGCATTAAAGAGCTCTCTCAATTTCTGCAAAGAAACTTTTTAGCTTAGAAAACTTTTTGGAGCTACAATTCCATCAGAATTTACTTTATTTTTACTGAAATATGACATTTCAGTGCATTGAAAAAAAAGGCAAAATGCATCGTTGCATTAAGTTAGCTTCCATTATGAAGTATAAATTTTCATTTTTATATAGAAATCTGAATGTCAGCTCAAACCTAAAAACATCACGAATAATCTCTTAAATTAACTTTTTTGTCTATTAAAGAGGTTTGGAGCCATTTTCATTGGAATAATTTTCCTTCAATGTATCAGGACCTCACACTAATGTCAGTCATGTCGTTTCACTAATGTCACTCATCTGCTCTCATGCACTGCAGAAGAAATAATTGAGTCAAAATATATGAAGATATCTGAATTTCATTATGGAGCAGTGTCAACTGCATTAAAGAGCTCTCTCAATTACTGCAAAGAAACTTTTTAGCTTAGAAAACTATTTGGAGCTACAATTCCATCAGAATATACTTTATTTTTACTGAAATATGACATTTCACCAATGTCAGTAGATTGTAGCTATGCATTGAAAAAAGTCAAAATGCATCATTGCAGTAAGTTAGCTTCCATTATGAAATGTAACTTTTTATTTTTATATAGAAATCTGAATGTCAGCTCAAAACTAATAACATCACGAATAATCTCTTAAATTAACTTTTATGTCTCATAAAGAGGTTTGGAGCCATTTTTCATTTGGAATCTTTTTCCTTCAATGTATCTGGACCTTACACTAATGTCAGTCATGTCTTTTCACTAATGTCACTCATCTGCTCTCATGCACTGCAGAAGAAATAAGAGTCAAAATAAATGAAGATATGAATTTCATTATGGAGCAGTGTCAACTGCATTAAAGAGCTCTCGATTGCTGCAAAGAAACTTTTTAGCTTAGAAAACTTTTTGGAGCTACAGTTCCATCAGTATTTACTTTATTTTTACTGAAATATGACATTTCACCAATGTCAGTAGATTGTAGCTATGCATTGAAAAAAAGTCAAAATGTATCGTTGCAGTAAGTTAGCTTCCATTATGAAAGTGTAACTTCATTTTTACATAGAAATCTGAATGTCAGCTCAAAACTAAAAACAACACGAATTATCTCTTAAAACAACTTCTTTGTCTTTTAAAGATGTTTGGAGCCATTTTCATTGGAATCATTTTCCTTCAATGTATCAGGACCTTACACTAATGTCAGTCATGTCTTTTCACTAATGTCACTCATCTGCTCATATGCACTGTAGAAGAAATAATTAAGAGTCAAAATAAATGAAGATATCTGAATTTTAGCATGGAGCAGTGTCAACTGCATAAAAGAGCTCTCAATTGCTGCAAAGAAACTTTTTAGCTTAGAAAGATTTTTGGAGCTACAATAATATCAGAATATAATTTATTTTTACTGAAATATGACATTTCAATGCATTGGAAAAAAAAGGCAAAATGCATCGTTGCAGTAAGTTAGCTTCCATTATGAAGTGTAACTTTTCATTTTTATATAGAAATCTGAATGTCAGCTCAAACCTAAAAACATCACGAATAATCTCTTAAATGAACTTTTTTGTCTTTTAAAGAGGTTTGGAGCCATTTTCATTGGAATAATTTTCCTTCAATGTATCAGGACCTTACACTAATGTCAGTCATGTCTTTTCACTAATGTCACTCATCTGCTCTCATGCACTGCAGAAGAAATAAGAGTCAAAATAAATGAAGATATCTGAATTTCATTATGGAGCAGTGTCAACTGCATTAAAGAGCTCTCGATTGCTGCAAAGAAACTTTTTAGCTTAAACTTTTTGGAGCTACAGTTCCATCAGAATTTACTTTATTTTTACTGAAATATGACATTTCACCAATGTCAGTAGATTGTAGCTATGCATTGAAAAATAGTCAAAATGCATCATTGCAGTAAGTTAGCTTCCATTATGAAAGTGTAACTTTTCATTTTTACATAGAAATCTGAATGTCAGCTCAAAACTAAAAACAACACGAATTATCTCTTAAAACAACTTCTTTGTCTTTTAAAGATGTTTGGAGCCATTTTCATTGGAATCATTTTCCTTCAATGTATCAGGACCTTACACTAATGTCAGTCATGTCTTTTCACTAATGTCACTCATCTGCTCATATGCACTGTAGAAGAAATAATTAAGAGTCAAAATAAATGAAGATATCTGAATTTTAGCATGGAGCAGTGTCAACTGCATAAAAGAGCTCTCAATTGCTGCAAAGAAACTTTTTAGCTTAGAAAGATTTTTGGAGCTACAATAATATCAGAATATAATTTATTTTTACTGAAATATGACATTTCAATGCATTGGAAAAAAAGGCAAAATGCATCGTTGCAGTAAGTTAGCTTCCATTATGAAGTGTAACTTTTCATTTTTATATAGAAATCTGAATGTCAGCTCAAACCTAAAAACATCACGAATAATCTCTTAAATGAACTTTTTGTCTTTTAAAGAGGTTTGGAGCCATTTTCATTGGAATAATTTTCCTTCAATGTATCAGGACCTTACACTAATGTCAGTCATGTCTTTTCACTAATGTCACTCATCTGCTCTCATGCACTGCAGAAGAAATAAGAGTCAAAATAAATGAAGATATCTGAATTTCATTATGGAGCAGTGTCAACTGCATTAAAGAGCTCTCGATTGCTGCAAAGAAACTTTTTAGCTTAAACTTTTTGGAGCTACAGTTCCATCAGAATTTACTTTATTTTTACTGAAATATGACATTTCACCAATGTCAGTAGATTGTAGCTATGCATTGAAAAATAGTCAAAATGCATCATTGCAGTAAGTTAGCTTCCATTATGAAGTGTAAATTTTTATTTTTATATAGAAATCTGAATGTCAGCTCAAAACTAAAAACATCACGAATAATCTCTTAAATTAACTTTTTTGTCTTTTAAAGAGGTTAGGAGCCATTTCATTGGAATAATTTTCCTTCAATGTATCAGGACCTTACACTAATGTCAGTCATGTCTTTTCACTAATGTCACTCATCTGCTCTCATGCACTGTAGAAGAAATAATTAAGAGTCAAAATAAATGAAGGTATCTGAGTTTCAGAATTGAGCAGTGTCAACTTTATAAAAGAGCTCTCTCAATTTCTGCAAAGAAACGTTTTAGCTTAGAAAGCTTTTTGGAGCTACAATTCCATTAGAATTTACTTTATTTTTACTGAAATATGACATTTCACCAATGTCAGTAGATTGTAGCTATGCATTGAAAAAAAAGGCAAAATGCATCGTTGTAACCTAGTAAGTTAGCTTCCATTATAAAGTGTAACTTTTCATTTTTATATAGAAATCTGAATGTCAGCTCAAACTAAAAACATCACGAATAATCTCTTAAATGAACTTTTAAAGAGTTTTGGAGCCATTTTCATCGGAATAATTTTCCATCAATGTATCAGGACCTTACACTAATGTCAGTCAAGTCTTTTCACAAATGTCACTCATCTGCTCTCATGCACTGCAGAAGAAATAAGAGTCAAAATATATGAAGATATCTGAATTTCATTATGGAGCAGTGTCAACTGCATTAAAGAGCTCTCTCAATTTCTGCAAAGAAACTTTTTAGCTTAGAAAACTTTTTGGAGCTACAATTCCATCAGAATTTACTTTATTTTTACTGAAATATGACATTTCAGTGCATTGAAAAAAAGGCAAAATGCATCGTTGCATTAAGTTAGCTTCCATTATGAAGTATAAATTTTCATTTTTATATAGAAATCTGAATGTCAGCTCAAACCTAAAAACATCACGAATAATCTCTTAAATTAACTTTTTTGTCTATTAAAGAGGTTTGGAGCCATTTTCATTGGAATAATTTTCCTTCAATGTATCAGGACCTCACACTAATGTCAGTCATGTCGTTTCACTAATGTCACTCATCTGCTCTCATGCACTGCAGAAGAAATAATTGAGTCAAAATATATGAAGATATCTGAATTTCATTATGGAGCAGTGTCAACTGCATTAAAGAGCTCTCGATTGCTGCAAAGAAACTTTTTAGCTTAGAAAACTTTTTGGAGCTACAGTTCCATCAGTATTTACTTTATTTTTACTGAAATATGACATTTCACCAATGTCAGTAGATTGTAGCTATGCATTGAAAAATAGTCAAAATGCATCATTGCAGTAAGTTAGCTTCCATTATGAAAGTGTAACTTTTCATTTTTACATAGAAATCTGAATGTCAGCTCAAAACTAAAAACAACACGAATTATCTCTTAAAACAACTTCTTTGTCTTTTAAAGATGTTTGGAGCCATTTTCATTGGAATCATTTTCCTTCAATGTATCAGGACCTTACACTAATGTCAGTCATGTCTTTTCACTAATGTCACTCATCTGCTCATATGCACTGTAGAAGAAATAATTAAGAGTCAAAATAAATGAAGATATCTGAATTTTAGCATGGAGCAGTGTCAACTGCATAAAAGAGCTCTCAATTGCTGCAAAGAAACTTTTTAGCTTAGAAAGATTTTTGGAGCTACAATAATATCAGAATATAATTTATTTTTACTGAAATATGACATTTCAATGCATTGGAAAAAAAGGCAAAATGCATCGTTGCAGTAAGTTAGCTTCCATTATGAAGTGTAACTTTTCATTTTTATATAGAAATCTGAATGTCAGCTCAAACCTAAAAACATCACGAATAATCTCTTAAATGAACTTTTTTGTCTTTTAAAGAGGTTTGGAGCCATTTTCATTGGAATAATTTTCCTTCAATGTATCAGGACCTTACACTAATGTCAGTCATGTCTTTTCACTAATGTCACTCATCTGCTCTCATGCACTGCAGAAGAAATAAGAGTCAAAATAAATGAAGATATCTGAATTTCATTATGGAGCAGTGTCAACTGCATTAAAGAGCTCTCGATTGCTGCAAAGAAACTTTTTAGCTTAAACTTTTTGGAGCTACAGTTCCATCAGAATTTACTTTATTTTTACTGAAATATGACATTTCACCAATGTCAGTAGATTGTAGCTATGCATTGAAAAATAGTCAAAATGCATCATTGCAGTAAGTTAGCTTCCATTATGAAGTGTAAATTTTTATTTTTATATAGAAATCTGAATGTCAGCTCAAAACTAAAAACATCACGAATAATCTCTTAAATTAACTTTTTTGTCTTTTAAAGAGGTTAGGAGCCATTTCATTGGAATAATTTTCCTTCAATGTATCAGGACCTTACACTAATGTCAGTCATGTCTTTTCACTAATGTCACTCATCTGCTCTCATGCACTGTAGAAGAAATAATTAAGAGTCAAAATAAATGAAGGTATCTGAGTTTCAGAATTGAGCAGTGTCAACTTTATAAAAGAGCTCTCTCAATTTCTGCAAAGAAACGTTTTAGCTTAGAAAGCTTTTTGGAGCTACAATTCCATTAGAATTTACTTTATTTTTACTGAAATATGACATTTCACCAATGTCAGTAGATTGTAGCTATGCATTGAAAAAAAGGCAAAATGCATCGTTGTAACCTAGTAAGTTAGCTTCCATTATAAAGTGTAACTTTTCATTTTTATATAGAAATCTGAATGTCAGCTCAAACTAAAAACATCACGAATAATCTCTTAAATGAACTTTTAAAGAGTTTTGGAGCCATTTTCATCGGAATAATTTTCCATCAATGTATCAGGACCTTACACTAATGTCAGTCAAGTCTTTTCACAAATGTCACTCATCTGCTCTCATGCACTGCAGAAGAAATAAGAGTCAAAATATATGAAGATATCTGAATTTCATTATGGAGCAGTGTCAACTGCATTAAAGAGCTCTCTCAATTTCTGCAAAGAAACTTTTTAGCTTAGAAAACTTTTTGGAGCTACAATTCCATCAGAATTTACTTTATTTTTACTGAAATATGACATTTCAGTGCATTGAAAAAAAGGCAAAATGCATCGTTGCATTAAGTTAGCTTCCATTATGAAGTATAAATTTTCATTTTTATATAGAAATCTGAATGTCAGCTCAAACCTAAAAACATCACGAATAATCTCTTAAATTAACTTTTTTGTCTATTAAAGAGGTTTGGAGCCATTTTCATTGGAATAATTTTCCTTCAATGTATCAGGACCTCACACTAATGTCAGTCATGTCGTTTCACTAATGTCACTCATCTGCTCTCATGCACTGCAGAAGAAATAATTGAGTCAAAATATATGAAGATATCTGAATTTCATTATGGAGCAGTGTCAACTGCATTAAAGAGCTCTCGATTGCTGCAAAGAAACTTTTTAGCTTAGAAAACTTTTTGGAGCTACAGTTCCATCAGTATTTACTTTATTTTTACTGAAATATGACATTTCACCAATGTCAGTAGATTGTAGCTATGCATTGAAAAAAAGTCAAAATGTATCATTGCAGTAAGTTAGCTTCCATTATGAAAGTGTAACTTTTCATTTTTACATAGAAATCTGAATGTCAGCTCAAAACTAAAAACAACACGAATTATCTCTTAAAACAACTTCTTTGTCTTTTAAAGATGTTTGGAGCCATTTTCATTGGAATCATTTTCCTTCAATGTATCAGGACCTTACACTAATGTCAGTCATGTCTTTTCACTAATGTCACTCATCTGCTCATATGCACTGTAGAAGAAATAATTAAGAGTCAAAATAAATGAAGATATCTGAATTTTAGCATGGAGCAGTGTCAACTGCATAAAAGAGCTCTCAATTGCTGCAAAGAAACTTTTTAGCTTAGAAAGATTTTTGGAGCTACAATAATATCAGAATATAATTTATTTTTACTGAAATATGACATTTCAATGCATTGGAAAAAAAAGGCAAAATGCATCGTTGCAGTAAGTTAGCTTCCATTATGAAGTGTAACTTTTCATTTTTATATAGAAATCTGAATGTCAGCTCAAACCTAAAAACATCACGAATAATCTCTTAAATGAACTTTTTTGTCTTTTAAAGAGGTTTGGAGCCATTTTCATTGGAATAATTTTCCTTCAATGTATCAGGACCTTACACTAATGTCAGTCATGTCTTTTCACTAATGTCACTCATCTGCTCTCATGCACTGCAGAAGAAATAAGAGTCAAAATAAATGAAGATATCTGAATTTCATTATGGAGCAGTGTCAACTGCATTAAAGAGCTCTCGATTGCTGCAAAGAAACTTTTTAGCTTAAACTTTTTGGAGCTACAGTTCCATCAGAATTTACTTTATTTTTACTGAAATATGACATTTCACCAATGTCAGTAGATTGTAGCTATGCATTGAAAAATAGTCAAAATGCATCATTGCAGTAAGTTAGCTTCCATTATGAAGTGTAAATTTTTATTTTTATATAGAAATCTGAATGTCAGCTCAAAACTAAAAACATCACGAATAATCTCTTAAATTAACTTTTTTGTCTTTTAAAGAGGTTAGGAGCCATTTCATTGGAATAATTTTCCTTCAATGTATCAGGACCTTACACTAATGTCAGTCATGTCTTTTCACTAATGTCACTCATCTGCTCTCATGCACTGTAGAAGAAATAATTAAGAGTCAAAATAAATGAAGGTATCTGAGTTTCAGAATTGAGCAGTGTCAACTTTATAAAAGAGCTCTCTCAATTTCTGCAAAGAAACGTTTTAGCTTAGAAAGCTTTTTGGAGCTACAATTCCATTAGAATTTACTTTATTTTTACTGAAATATGACATTTCACCAATGTCAGTAGATTGTAGCTATGCATTGAAAAAAAGGCAAAATGCATCGTTGTAACCTAGTAAGTTAGCTTCCATTATAAAGTGTAACTTTTCATTTTTATATAGAAATCTGAATGTCAGCTCAAACTAAAAACATCACGAATAATCTCTTAAATGAACTTTTAAAGAGGTTTGGAGCCATTTTCATCGGAATCATTTTCCATCAATGTATCAGGACCTTACACTAATGTCAGTCAAGTCTTTTCACAAATGTCACTCATCTGCTCTCATGCACTGCAGAAGAAATAAGAGTCAAAATATATGAAGATATCTGAATTTCATTATGGAGCAGTGTCAACTGCATTAAAGAGCTCTCTCAATTTCTGCAAAGAAACTTTTTAGCTTAGAAAACTTTTTGGAGCTACAATTCCATCAGAATTTACTTTATTTTTACTGAAATATGACATTTCACCAATGTCAGTAGATTGTAGCTATGCATTGAAAAAAGTCAAAATGCATCATTGCAGTAAGTTAGCTTCCATTATGAAATGTAACTTTTTATTTTTATATAGAAATCTGAATGTCAGCTCAAAACTAATAACATCACGAATAATCTCTTAAATTAACTTTTATGTCTCATAAAGAGGTTTGGAGCCATTTTTCATTTGGAATCTTTTTCCTTCAATGTATCTGGACCTTACACTTATGTCAATGTCTTTTCAGTAATGTCACTCATCGGCTCTCATGCGCTTCAGACGAAATAAATGAAGATATCTGAATTTTAGCATGGAGCAGTGTCAACTGCATAAAAGAGCTCTCAATTGATGCAAAGAAACTTTTTAGCTTAGGAAGATTTTTGGAGCTACAATTCCATCAGAATTTACTTTATTTTTACTGAAATATGACATTTCACCAATGTCAGTAGATTGTAGCTATGCATTGAAAAAAAAGCAAAATGCATCATTGCAGTAAGTTAACTTCCATTATGAAGTGTAACTTTTTATTTTTATATAGAAATCTGAATGTCAGCTCAAACCTAAAAACATCACGAATAATCTCTTAAATGAACTTTTTTGTCTTTTAAAGAGGTTTGGAGCCATTTTCATTGGAATAATTTTCCTTCAATGTATCAGGACCTTACACTAATGTCAGTCATGTCTTTTCACTAATGTCACTCATCTGCTCTCATGCACTGCAGAAGAAATAAGAGTCAAAATAAATGAAGATATCTGAATTTCATTATGGAGCAGTGTCAACTGCATTAAAGAGCTCTCGATTGCTGCAAAGAAACTTTTTAGCTTAAACTTTTTGGAGCTACAGTTCCATCAGAATTTACTTTACTTTTACTGAAATATGACATTTCACCAATGTCAGTAGATTGTAGCTATGCATTGAAAAAAGTCAAAATGCATCATTGCAGTAAGTTAGCTTCCATTATGAAAGTGTAACTTTTCATTTTTACATAGAAATCTGAATGTCAGCTCAAAACTAAAAACAACACGAATTATCTCTTAAAACAACTTCTTTGTCTTTTAAAGATGTTTGGAGCCATTTTCATTGGAATCATTTTCCTTCAATGTATCAGGACCTTACACTAATGTCAGTCATGTCTTTTCACTAATGTCACTCATCTGCTCATATGCACTGTAGAAGAAATAATTAAGAGTCAAAATAAATGAAGATATCTGAATTTTAGCATGGAGCAGTGTCAACTGCATAAAAGAGCTCTCAATTGCTGCAAAGAAACTTTTTAGCTTAGAAAGATTTTTGGAGCTACAATAATATCAGAATATAATTTATTTTTACTGAAATATGACATTTCAATGCATTGGAAAAAAAGGCAAAATGCATCGTTGCAGTAAGTTAGCTTCCATTATGAAGTGTAACTTTTCATTTTTATATAGAAATCTGAATGTCAGCTCAAACCTAAAAACATCACGAATAATCTCTTAAATGAACTTTTTTGTCTTTTAAAGAGGTTTGGAGCCATTTTCATTGGAATAATTTTCCTTCAATGTATCAGGACCTTACACTAATGTCAGTCATGTCTTTTCACTAATGTCACTCATCTGCTCTCATGCACTGCAGAAGAAATAAGAGTCAAAATAAATGAAGATATCTGAATTTCATTATGGAGCAGTGTCAACTGCATTAAAGAGCTCTCGATTGCTGCAAAGAAACTTTTTAGCTTAAACTTTTTGGAGCTACAGTTCCATCAGAATTTACTTTATTTTTACTGAAATATGACATTTCACCAATGTCAGTAGATTGTAGCTATGCATTGAAAAATAGTCAAAATGCATCATTGCAGTAAGTTAGCTTCCATTATGAAGTGTAAATTTTTATTTTTATATAGAAATCTGAATGTCAGCTCAAAACTAAAAACATCACGAATAATCTCTTAAATTAACTTTTTTGTCTTTTAAAGAGGTTAGGAGCCATTTCATTGGAATAATTTTCCTTCAATGTATCAGGACCTTACACTAATGTCAGTCATGTCTTTTCACTAATGTCACTCATCTGCTCTCATGCACTGTAGAAGAAATAATTAAGAGTCAAAATAAATGAAGGTATCTGAGTTTCAGAATTGAGCAGTGTCAACTTTATAAAAGAGCTCTCTCAATTTCTGCAAAGAAACGTTTTAGCTTAGAAAGCTTTTTGGAGCTACAATTCCATTAGAATTTACTTTATTTTTACTGAAATATGACATTTCACCAATGTCAGTAGATTGTAGCTATGCATTGAAAAAAAGGCAAAATGCATCGTTGTAACCTAGTAAGTTAGCTTCCATTATAAAGTGTAACTTTTCATTTTTATATAGAAATCTGAATGTCAGCTCAAACTAAAAACATCACGAATAATCTCTTAAATGAACTTTTAAAGAGGTTTGGAGCCATTTTCATCGGAATCATTTTCCATCAATGTATCAGGACCTTACACTAATGTCAGTCAAGTCTTTTCACAAATGTCACTCATCTGCTCTCATGCACTGCAGAAGAAATAAGAGTCAAAATATATGAAGATATCTGAATTTCATTATGGAGCAGTGTCAACTGCATTAAAGAGCTCTCTCAATTTCTGCAAAGAAACTTTTTAGCTTAGAAAACTTTTTGGAGCTACAATTCCATCAGAATTTACTTTATTTTTACTGAAATATGACATTTCAGTGCATTGAAAAAAAGGCAAAATGCATCGTTGCATTAAGTTAGCTTCCATTATGAAGTATAAATTTTCATTTTTATATAGAAATCTGAATGTCAGCTCAAACCTAAAAACATCACGAATAATCTCTTAAATTAACTTTTTTGTCTATTAAAGAGGTTTGGAGCCATTTTCATTGGAATAATTTTCCTTCAATGTATCAGGACCTCACACTAATGTCAGTCATGTCGTTTCACTAATGTCACTCATCTGCTCTCATGCACTGCAGAAGAAATAATTGAGTCAAAATATATGAAGATATCTGAATTTCATTATGGAGCAGTGTCAACTGCATTAAAGAGCTCTCTCAATTACTGCAAAGAAACTTTTTAGCTTAGAAAACTATTTGGAGCTACAATTCCATCAGAATATACTTTATTTTTACTGAAATATGACATTTCACCAATGTCAGTAGATTGTAGCTATGCATTGAAAAAAAGTCAAAATGCATCATTGCAGTAAGTTAGCTTCCATTATGAAATGTAACTTTTTATTTTTATATAGAAATCTGAATGTCAGCTCAAAACTAATAACATCACGAATAATCTCTTAAATTAACTTTTATGTCTCATAAAGAGGTTTGGAGCCATTTTTCATTTGGAATCTTTTTCCTTCAATGTATCTGGACCTTACACTAATGTCAGTCATGTCTTTTCACTAATGTCACTCATCTGCTCTCATGCACTGCAGAAGAATAATTAAGAGTCAAAATAAATGAAGATATCTGAATTTTAGCATGGAGCAGTGTCAACTGCATAAAAGAGCTCTCAATTGCTGCAAAGAAACTTTTTAGCTTAGAAAGATTTTTGGAGCTACAATTCCATCAGAATTTACTTTATTTTTACTGAAATATGACATTTCACCAATGTCAGTAGATGTAGTATGCATTGAAAAAAGGCAAAATGCATCGTTGCAGTAAGTTAGCTTCCATTATGAAGTGTAACTTTTCATTTTTATATAGAAATCTGAATGTCAGCTCAAACCTAAAAACATCACGAATAATCTCTTAAATGAACTTTTTTGTCTTTTAAAGAGGTTTGGAGCCATTTTCATTTGAATAATTTTCCTTCAATGTATCAGGACCTTACACTAATGTCAGTCATGTCTTTTCACTAATGTCACTCATCTGCTCTCATGCACTGCAGAAGAAATAAGACTCAAAATAAATAAAGATATGAATTTCATTATGGAGCAGTGTCAACTGCATTAAAGAGCTCTCGATTGCTGCAAAGAAACTTTTTAGCTTAGAAAACTTTTTGGAGCTACAGTTCCATCAGTATTTACTTTATTTTTACTGAAATATGACATTTCAATGCATTGGAAAAAAAAGGCAAAATGCATCGTTGCAGTAAGTTAGCTTCCATTATGAAGTGTAACTTTTCATTTTTATATAGAAATCTGAATGTCAGCTCAAACCTAAAAACATCACGAATAATCTCTTAAATGAACTTTTTTGTCTTTTAAAGAGGTTTGGAGCCATTTTCATTGGAATAATTTTCCTTCAATGTATCAGGACCTTACACTAATGTCAGTCATGTCTTTTCACTAATGTCACTCATCTGCTCTCATGCACTGCAGAAGAAATAAGAGTCAAAATAAATGAAGATATCTGAATTTCATTATGGAGCAGTGTCAACTGCATTAAAGAGCTCTCGATTGCTGCAAAGAAACTTTTTAGCTTAAACTTTTTGGAGCTACAGTTCCATCAGAATTTACTTTATTTTTACTGAAATATGACATTTCACCAATGTCAGTAGATTGTAGCTATGCATTGAAAAATAGTCAAAATGCATCATTGCAGTAAGTTAGCTTCCATTATGAAGTGTAAATTTTTATTTTTATATAGAAATCTGAATGTCAGCTCAAAACTAAAAACATCACGAATAATCTCTTAAATTAACTTTTTTGTCTTTTAAAGAGGTTTGGAGCCATTTCATTGGAATAATTTTCCTTCAATGTATCAGGACCTTACACTAATGTCAGTCATGTCTTTTCACTAATGTCACTCATCTGCTCTCATGCACTGTAGAAGAAATAATTAAGAGTCAAAATAAATGAAGGTATCTGAATTTCAGAATTGAGCAGTGTCAACTTTATAAAAGAGCTCTTTCAATTTCTGCAAAGAAACGTTTTAGCTTAGAAAGTTTTTTGGAGCTACAATTCCATTAGAATTTACTTTATTTTTACTGAAATATGACATTTCACCAATGTCAGTAGATTGTAGCTATGCATTGAAAAAAAGGCAAAATGCATCGTTGCAGTAAGTTAGCTTCCATTATAAAGTGTAACTTTTCATTTTTATATAGAAATCTGAATGTCAGCTCAAACTAAAAACATCACGAATAATCTCTTAAATGAACTTTTAAAGAGGTTTGGAGCCATTTTCATCGGAATAATTTTCCATCAATGTATCAGGACCTTACACTAATGTCAGTCAAGTCTTTTCACAAATGTCACTCATCTGCTCTCATGCACTGCAGAAGAAATAAGAGTCAAAATATATGAAGATATCTGAATTTCATTATGGAGCAGTGTCAACTGCATTAAAGAGCTCTCTCAATTTCTGCAAAGAAACTTTTTAGCTTAGAAAACTTTTTGGAGCTACAATTCCATCAGAATTTACTTTATTTTTACTGAAATATGACATTTCAGTGCATTGAAAAAAAGGCAAAATGCATCGTTGCATTAAGTTAGCTTCCATTATGAAGTATAACTTTTCATTTTTATATAGAAATCTGAATGTCAGCTCAAACCTAAAAACATCACGAATAATCTCTTAAATTAACTTTTTTGTCTATTAAAGAGGTTTGGAGCCATTTTCATTGGAATAATTTTCCTTCAATGTATCAGGACCTCACACTAATGTCAGTCATGTCGTTTCACTAATGTCACTCATCTGCTCTCATGCACTGCAGCAGAAATAATTGAGTCAAAATAAATGAAGGTGTCTGAATTTCAGCATGGAGCAGTGTCAACTTTATAAAAGAGCTCTCTCAATTACTGCAAAGAAACTTTTTAGCTTAGAAAACTATTTGGAGCTACAATTCCATCAGAATATACTTTATTTTTACTGAAATATGACATTTCACCAATGTCAGTAGATTGTAGCTATGCATTGAAAAAAAGTCAAAATGCATCATTGCAGTAAGTTAGCTTCCATTATGAAATGTAACTTTTTATTTTTATATAGAAATCTGAATGTCAGCTCAAAACTAATAACATCACGAATAATCTCTTAAATTAACTTTTATGTCTCATAAAGAGGTTTGGAGCCATTTTTCATTTGGAATCTTTTTCCTTCAATGTATCTGGACCTTACACTTATGTCAATGTCTTTTCAGTAATGTCACTCATCGGCTCTCATGCACTTCAGAGCGAAATAAATGAAGATATCTGAATTTTAGCATGGAGCAGTGTCAACTGCATAAAAGAGCTCTCAATTGATGCAAAGAAACTTTTTAGCTTAGGAAGATTTTTGGAGCTACAATTCCATCAGAATTTACTTTATTTTTAATGAAATATGACATTTCACCAATGTCAGTAGATTGTAGCTATGCATTGAAAAAAAAGCAAAATGCATCATTGCAGTAAGTTAACTTCCATTATGAAGTGTAACTTTTTATTTTTATATAGAAATCTGAATGTGAGCTCAAAACTAATAACATCACGAATAATCTCTTAAATTAACTTTTATGTCTCATAAAGAGGTTTGGAGCCATTTTTCATTTGGAATCTTTTTCCTTCAATGTATCTGGACCTTACACTAATGTCAATGTCTTTACAGTAATGTCACTCATCGGCTCTCATGAACTTCAGACGAAATAAGAGTCAAAATAAATGAAGTAATCTGAATTTTAGCATGGAGCAGTGGCAACTGCATTAAAGAGCTCTCGGTTGCTGCAAAGAAACTTTTTAGCTTAGAAAAGTTTTTGGAGCTACAGTTCCATCAGTATTTACTTTATTTTTACTGAAATATGACATTTCACCAATGTCAGTAGATTGTAGCTATGCATTGAAAAAAAGTCAAAATGCATCGTTGCAGTAAGTTAGCTTCCATTATGAAGTGTAACTTTTCATTTTTATATAGAAATCTGAATGTCAGCTCAAACCTAAAAACAACACGAATTATCTCTTAAAACAACTTCTTTGTCTTTTAAAGATGTTTGGAGCCATTTTCATTGGAATCATTTTCCTTCAATGTATCAGGACCTTACACTAATGTCAGTCATGTCTTTTCACTAAAATCACTCATCTGCTCATATGCACTGTAGAAGAAATAATTAAGAGTCAAAATAAATGAAGATATCTGAATTTTAGCATGGAGCAGTGTCAACTGCATAAAAGAGCTCTCAATTGCTGCAAAGAAACTTTTTAGCTTAGAAAGATTTTTGGAGCTACAATAATATCAGAATATACTTTATTTTTACTGAAATATGACATTTCAATGCATTGGAAAAAAAAAGGCAAAATGCATCGTTGCAGTAAGTTAGCTTCCATTATGAAGTGTATCTTTTCATTTTTATATAGAAATCTGAATGTCAGCTCAAACCTAAAAACATCACGAATAATCTCTTAAATGAACTTTTTTGTCTTTTAAAGAGGTTTGGAGCCATTTTCATTTGAATAATTTTCCTTCAATGTATCAGGACCTTACACTAATGTCAGTCATGTCTTTTCACTATTGTCACTCATCTGCTCTCATGCACTGCAGAAGAAATAAGACTCAAAATAAATAAAGATATGAATTTCATTATGGAGCAGTGTCAACTGCATTAAAGAGCTCTCGATTGCTGCAAAGAAACTTTTTATCTTAGAAAACTTTTTGGAGCTACAGTTCCATCAGTATTTACTTTATTTTTACTGAAATATGACATTTCACCAATGTCAGTAGATTGTAGCTATGCATTGAAAAAAAGTCAAAATGCATCATTGCAGTAAGTTAGCTTCCATTATGAAAGTGTAACTTTTCATTTTTACATAGAAATCTGAATGTCAGCTCAAAACTAAAAACAACACGAATTATCTCTTAAAACAACTTCTTTGTCTTTTAAAGATGTTTGGAGCCATTTTCATTGGAATCATTTTCCTTCAATGTATCAGGACCTTACACTAATGTCAGTCATGTCTTTTCACTAATGTCACTCATCTGCTCATATGCACTGTAGAAGAAATAATTAAGAGTCAAAATAAATGAAGATATCTGAATTTTAGCATGGAGCAGTGTCAACTGCATAAAAGAGCTCTCAATTGCTGCAAAGAAACTTTTTAGCTTAGAAAGATTTTTGGAGCTACAATAATATCAGAATATAATTTATTTTTACTGAAATATGACATTTCAATGCATTGGAAAAAAAAGGCAAAATGCATCGTTGCAGTAAGTTAGCTTCCATTATGAAGTGTAACTTTTCATTTTTATATAGAAATCTGAATGTCAGCTCAAACCTAAAAACATCACGAATAATCTCTTAAATGAACTTTTTTGTCTTTTAAAGAGGTTTGGAGCCATTTTCATTGGAATAATTTTCCTTCAATGTATCAGGACCTTACACTAATGTCAGTCATGTCTTTTCACTAATGTCACTCATCTGCTCTCATGCACTGCAGAAGAAATAAGAGTCAAAATAAATGAAGATATCTGAATTTCATTATGGAGCAGTGTCAACTGCATTAAAGAGCTCTCGATTGCTGCAAAGAAACTTTTTAGCTTAAACTTTTTGGAGCTACAGTTCCATCAGAATTTACTTTACTTTTACTGAAATATGACATTTCACCAATGTCAGTAGATTGTAGCTATGCATTGAAAAAAGTCAAAATGCATCATTGCAGTAAGTTAGCTTCCATTATGAAAGTGTAACTTTTCATTTTTACATAGAAATCTGAATGTCAGCTCAAAACTAAAAACAACACGAATTATCTCTTAAAACAACTTCTTTGTCTTTTAAAGATGTTTGGAGCCATTTTCATTGGAATCATTTTCCTTCAATGTATCAGGACCTTACACTAATGTCAGTCATGTCTTTTCACTAATGTCACTCATCTGCTCATATGCACTGTAGAAGAAATAATTAAGAGTCAAAATAAATGAAGATATCTGAATTTTAGCATGGAGCAGTGTCAACTGCATAAAAGAGCTCTCAATTGCTGCAAAGAAACTTTTTAGCTTAGAAAGATTTTTGGAGCTACAATAATATCAGAATATAATTTATTTTTACTGAAATATGACATTTCAATGCATTGGAAAAAAAAGGCAAAATGCATCGTTGCAGTAAGTTAGCTTCTATTATGAAGTGTAACTTTTCATTTTTATATAGAAATCTGAATGTCAGCTCAAACCTAAAAACATCACGAATAATCTCTTAAATGAACTTTTTTGTCTTTTAAAGAGGTTTGGAGCCATTTTCATTGGAATAATTTTCCTTCAATGTATCAGGACCTTACACTAATGTCAGTCATGTCTTTTCACTAATGTCACTCATCTGCTCTCATGCACTGCAGAAGAAATAAGAGTCAAAATAAATGAAGATATCTGAATTTCATTATGGAGCAGTGTCAACTGCATTAAAGAGCTCTCGATTGCTGCAAAGAAACTTTTTAGCTTAAACTTTTGGAGCTACAGTTCCATCAGAATTTACTTTATTTTTACTGAAATATGACATTTCACCAATGTCAGTAGATTGTAGCTATGCATTGAAAAATAGTCAAAATGCATCATTGCAGTAAGTTAGCTTCCATTATGAAGTATAAATTTTTATTTTTATATAGAAATCTGAATGTCAGCTCAAAACTAAAAACATCACGAATAATCTCTTAAATTAACTTTTTTGTCTTTTAAAGAGGTTAGGAGCCATTTCATTGGAATAATTTTCCTTCAATGTATCAGGACCTCACACTAATGTCAGTCATGTCGTTTCACTAATGTCACTCATCTGCTCTCATGCACTGCAGAAGAAATAATTGAGTCAAAATATATGAAGATATCTGAATTTCATTATGGAGCAGTGTCAACTGCATTAAAGAGCTCTCTCAATTACTGCAAAGAAACTTTTTAGCTTAGAAAACTATTTGGAGCTACAATTCCATCAGAATATAATTTATTTTTACTGAAATATGACATTTCACCAATGTCAGTAGACTGTAGCTATGCATTGAAAAAAAGTCAAAATGCATCATTGCAGTAAGTTAGCTTCCATTATGAAATGTAACTTTTTATTTTTATATAGAAATCTGAATGTCAGCTCAAAACTAATAACATCACGAATAATCTCTTAAATTAACTTTTATGTCTCATAAAGAGGTTTGGAGCCATTTTTCATTTGGAATCTTTTTCCTTCAATGTATCTGGACCTTACACTAATGTCAGTCATGTCTTTTCACTAATGTCACTCATCTGCTCTCATGCACTGCAGAAGAAATAAGAGTCAAAATAAATGAAGATATGAATTTCATTATGGAGCAGTGTCAACTGCATTAAAGAGCTCTCGATTGCTGCAAAGAAACTTTTTAGCTTAGAAAGATTTTTGGAGCTACAATAATATCAGAATATAATTTATTTTTACTGAAATATGACATTTCAATGCATTGGAAAAAAAAGGCAAAATGCATCGTTGCAGTAAGTTAGCTTCCATTATGAAGTGTAACTTTTCATTTTTATATAGAAATCTGAATGTCAGCTCAAACCTAAAAACATCACGAATAATCTCTTAAATGAACTTTTTTGTCTTTTAAAGAGGTTTGGAGCCATTTTCATTGGAATAATTTTCCTTCAATGTATCAGGACCTTACACTAATGTCAGTCATGTCTTTTCACTAATGTCACTCATCTGCTCTCATGCACTGCAGAAGAAATAAGAGTCAAAATAAATGAAGATATCTGAATTTCATTATGGAGCAGTGTCAACTGCATTAAAGAGCTCTCGATTGCTGCAAAGAAACTTTTTAGCTTAAACTTTTTGGAGCTACAGTTCCATCAGAATTTACTTTATTTTTACTGAAATATGACATTTCACCAATGTCAGTAGATTGTAGCTATGCATTGAAAAATAGTCAAAATGCATCATTGCAGTAAGTTAGCTTCCATTATGAAAGTGTAACTTTTCATTTTTACATAGAAATCTGAATGTCAGCTCAAAACTAAAAACAACACGAATTATCTCTTAAAACAACTTCTTTGTCTTTTAAAGATGTTTGGAGCCATTTTCATTGGAATCATTTTCCTTCAATGTATCAGGACCTTACACTAATGTCAGTCATGTCTTTTCACTAATGTCACTCATCTGCTCATATGCACTGTAGAAGAAATAATTAAGAGTCAAAATAAATGAAGATATCTGAATTTTAGCATGGAGCAGTGTCAACTGCATAAAAGAGCTCTCAATTGCTGCAAAGAAACTTTTTAGCTTAGAAAGATTTTTGGAGCTACAATAATATCAGAATATAATTTATTTTTACTGAAATATGACATTTCAATGCATTGGAAAAAAAAGGCAAAATGCATCGTTGCAGTAAGTTAGCTTCCATTATGAAGTGTAACTTTTCATTTTTATATAGAAATCTGAATGTCAGCTCAAACCTAAAAACATCACGAATAATCTCTTAAATGAACTTTTTTGTCTTTTAAAGAGGTTTGGAGCCATTTTCATTGGAATAATTTTCCTTCAATGTATCAGGACCTTACACTAATGTCAGTCATGTCTTTTCACTAATGTCACTCATCTGCTCTCATGCACTGCAGAAGAAATAAGAGTCAAAATAAATGAAGATATCTGAATTTCATTATGGAGCAGTGTCAACTGCATTAAAGAGCTCTCGATTGCTGCAAAGAAACTTTTTAGCTTAAACTTTTTGGAGCTACAGTTCCATCAGAATTTACTTTATTTTTACTGAAATATGACATTTCACCAATGTCAGTAGATTGTAGCTATGCATTGAAAAATAGTCAAAATGCATCATTGCAGTAAGTTAGCTTCCATTATGAAGTGTAAATTTTTATTTTTATATAGAAATCTGAATGTCAGCTCAAAACTAAAAACATCACGAATAATCTCTTAAATTAACTTTTTTGTCTTTTAAAGAGGTTAGGAGCCATTTCATTGGAATAATTTTCCTTCAATGTATCAGGACCTTACACTAATGTCAGTCATGTCTTTTCACTAATGTCACTCATCTGCTCTCATGCACTGTAGAAGAAATAATTAAGAGTCAAAATAAATGAAGGTATCTGAGTTTCAGAATTGAGCAGTGTCAACTTTATAAAAGAGCTCTCTCAATTTCTGCAAAGAAACGTTTTAGCTTAGAAAGCTTTTTGGAGCTACAATTCCATTAGAATTTACTTTATTTTTACTGAAATATGACATTTCACCAATGTCAGTAGATTGTAGCTATGCATTGAAAAAAAGGCAAAATGCATCGTTGTAACCTAGTAAGTTAGCTTCCATTATAAAGTGTAACTTTTCATTTTTATATAGAAATCTGAATGTCAGCTCAAACTAAAAACATCACGAATAATCTCTTAAATGAACTTTTAAAGAGGTTTGGAGCCATTTTCATCGGAATCATTTTCCATCAATGTATCAGGACCTTACACTAATGTCAGTCAAGTCTTTTCACAAATGTCACTCATCTGCTCTCATGCACTGCAGAAGAAATAAGAGTCAAAATATATGAAGATATCTGAATTTCATTATGGAGCAGTGTCAACTGCATTAAAGAGCTCTCTCAATTTCTGCAAAGAAACTTTTTAGCTTAGAAAACTTTTTGGAGCTACAATTCCATCAGAATTTACTTTATTTTTACTGAAATATGACATTTCACCAATGTCAGTAGATTGTAGCTATGCATTGAAAAAAAGTCAAAATGCATCATTGCAGTAAGTTAGCTTCCATTATGAAATGTAACTTTTTATTTTTATATAGAAATCTGAATGTCAGCTCAAAACTAATAACATCACGAATAATCTCTTAAATTAACTTTTATGTCTCATAAAGAGGTTTGGAGCCATTTTTCATTTGGAATCTTTTTCCTTCAATGTATCTGGACCTTACACTTATGTCAATGTCTTTTCAGTAATGTCACTCATCGGCTCTCATGCGCTTCAGACGAAATAAATGAAGATATCTGAATTTTAGCATGGAGCAGTGTCAACTGCATAAAAGAGCTCTCAATTGATGCAAAGAAACTTTTTAGCTTAGGAAGATTTTTGGAGCTACAATTCCATCAGAATTTACTTTATTTTTACTGAAATATGACATTTCACCAATGTCAGTAGATTGTAGCTATGCATTGAAAAAAAAGCAAAATGCATCATTGCAGTAAGTTAACTTCCATTATGAAGTGTAACTTTTTATTTTTATATAGAAATCTGAATGTCAGCTCAAACCTAAAAACATCACGAATAATCTCTTAAATGAACTTTTTTGTCTTTTAAAGAGGTTTGGAGCCATTTTCATTGGAATAATTTTCCTTCAATGTATCAGGACCTTACACTAATGTCAGTCATGTCTTTTCACTAATGTCACTCATCTGCTCTCATGCACTGCAGAAGAAATAAGAGTCAAAATAAATGAAGATATCTGAATTTCATTATGGAGCAGTGTCAACTGCATTAAAGAGCTCTCGATTGCTGCAAAGAAACTTTTTAGCTTAAACTTTTTGGAGCTACAGTTCCATCAGAATTTACTTTACTTTTACTGAAATATGACATTTCACCAATGTCAGTAGATTGTAGCTATGCATTGAAAAAAAGTCAAAATGCATCATTGCAGTAAGTTAGCTTCCATTATGAAAGTGTAACTTTTCATTTTTATATAGAAATCTGAATGTCAGCTCAAAACTAAAAACAACACGAATTATCTCTTAAAACAACTTCTTTGTCTTTTAAAGATGTTTGGAGCCATTTTCATTGGAATCATTTTCCTTCAATGTATCAGGACCTTACACTAATGTCAGTCATGTCTTTTCACTAATGTCACTCATCTGCTCATATGCACTGTAGAAGAAATAATTAAGAGTCAAAATAAATGAAGATATCTGAATTTTAGCATGGAGCAGTGTCAACTGCATAAAAGAGCTCTCAATTGCTGCAAAGAAACTTTTTAGCTTAGAAAGATTTTTGGAGCTACAATAATATCAGAATATAATTTATTTTTACTGAAATATGACATTTCAATGCATTGGAAAAAAAAGGCAAAATGCATCGTTGCAGTAAGTTAGCTTCCATTATGAAGTGTAACTTTTCATTTTTATATAGAAATCTGAATGTCAGCTCAAACCTAAAAACATCACGAATAATCTCTTAAATGAACTTTTTTGTCTTTTAAAGAGGTTTGGAGCCATTTTCATTGGAATAATTTTCCTTCAATGTATCAGGACCTTACACTAATGTCAGTCATGTCTTTTCACTAATGTCACTCATCTGCTCTCATGCACTGCAGAAGAAATAAGAGTCAAAATAAATGAAGATATCTGAATTTCATTATGGAGCAGTGTCAACTGCATTAAAGAGCTCTCGATTGCTGCAAAGAAACTTTTTAGCTTAAACTTTTTGGAGCTACAGTTCCATCAGAATTTACTTTATTTTTACTGAAATATGACATTTCACCAATGTCAGTAGATTGTAGCTATGCATTGAAAAATAGTCAAAATGCATCATTGCAGTAAGTTAGCTTCCATTATGAAGTGTAAATTTTTATTTTTATATAGAAATCTGAATGTCAGCTCAAAACTAAAAACATCACGAATAATCTCTTAAATTAACTTTTTTGTCTTTTAAAGAGGTTAGGAGCCATTTCATTGGAATAATTTTCCTTCAATGTATCAGGACCTTACACTAATGTCAGTCATGTCTTTTCACTAATGTCACTCATCTGCTCTCATGCACTGTAGAAGAAATAATTAAGAGTCAAAATAAATGAAGGTATCTGAGTTTCAGAATTGAGCAGTGTCAACTTTATAAAAGAGCTCTCTCAATTTCTGCAAAGAAACGTTTTAGCTTAGAAAGCTTTTTGGAGCTACAATTCCATTAGAATTTACTTTATTTTTACTGAAATATGACATTTCACCAATGTCAGTAGATTGTAGCTATGCATTGAAAAAAAGGCAAAATGCATCGTTGTAACCTAGTAAGTTAGCTTCCATTATAAAGTGTAACTTTTCATTTTTATATAGAAATCTGAATGTCAGCTCAAACTAAAAACATCACGAATAATCTCTTAAATGAACTTTTAAAGAGGTTTGGAGCCATTTTCATCGGAATAATTTTCCATCAATGTATCAGGACCTTACACTAATGTCAGTCAAGTCTTTTCACAAATGTCACTCATCTGCTCTCATGCACTGCAGAAGAAATAAGAGTCAAAATATATGAAGATATCTGAATTTCATTATGGAGCAGTGTCAACTGCATTAAAGAGCTCTCTCAATTTCTGCAAAGAAACTTTTTAGCTTAGAAAACTTTTTGGAGCTACAATTCCATCAGAATTTACTTTATTTTTACTGAAATATGACATTTCACCAATGTCAGTAGATTGTAGCTATGCATTGAAAAAAGTCAAAATGCATCATTGCAGTAAGTTAGCTTCCATTATGAAATGTAACTTTTTATTTTTATATAGAAATCTGAATGTCAGCTCAAAACTAATAACATCACGAATAATCTCTTAAATTAACTTTTATGTCTCATAAAGAGGTTTGGAGCCATTTTCATTTGGAATCTTTTTCCTTCAATGTATCTGGACCTTACACTTATGTCAATGTCTTTTCAGTAATGTCACTCATCGGCTCTCATGCGCTTCAGAGCAAAATAAATGAAGATATCTGAATTTTAGCATGGAGCAGTGTCAACTGCATAAAAGAGCTCTCAATTGATGCAAAGAAACTTTTTAGCTTAGGAAGATTTTTGGAGCTACAATTCCATCAGAATTTACTTTATTTTTACTGAAATATGACATTTCACCAATGTCAGTAGATTGTAGCTATGCATTGAAAAAAAAGCAAAATGCATCATTGCAGTAAGTTAACTTCCATTATGAAGTGTAACTTTTTATTTTTATATAGAAATCTGAATGTCAGCTCAAACCTAAAAACATCACGAATAATCTCTTAAATGAACTTTTTTGTCTTTTAAAGAGGTTTGGAGCCATTTTCATTGGAATAATTTTCCTTCAATGTATCAGGACCTTACACTAATGTCAGTCATGTCTTTTCACTAATGTCACTCATCTGCTCTCATGCACTGCAGAAGAAATAAGAGTCAAAATAAATGAAGATATCTGAATTTCATTATGGAGCAGTGTCAACTGCATTAAAGAGCTCTCGATTGCTGCAAAGAAACTTTTTAGCTTAAACTTTTGGAGCTACAGTTCCATCAGAATTTACTTTACTTTTACTGAAATATGACATTTCACCAATGTCAGTAGATTGTAGCTATGCATTGAAAAAAGTCAAAATGCATCATTGCAGTAAGTTAGCTTCCATTATGAAAGTGTAACTTTTCATTTTTATATAGAAATCTGAATGTCAGCTCAAAACTAAAAACAACACGAATTATCTCTTAAAACAACTTCTTTGTCTTTTAAAGATGTTTGGAGCCATTTTCATTGGAATCATTTTCCTTCAATGTATCAGGACCTTACACTAATGTCAGTCATGTCTTTTCACTAATGTCACTCATCTGCTCATATGCACTGTAGAAGAAATAATTAAGAGTCAAAATAAATGAAGATATCTGAATTTTAGCATGGAGCAGTGTCAACTGCATAAAAGAGCTCTCAATTGCTGCAAAGAAACTTTTTAGCTTAGAAAGATTTTTGGAGCTACAATAATATCAGAATATAATTTATTTTTACTGAAATATGACATTTCAATGCATTGGAAAAAAAGGCAAAATGCATCGTTGCAGTAAGTTAGCTTCCATTATGAAGTGTAACTTTTCATTTTTATATAGAAATCTGAATGTCAGCTCAAACCTAAAAACATCACGAATAATCTCTTAAATGAACTTTTTTGTCTTTTAAAGAGGTTTGGAGCCATTTTCATTGGAATAATTTTCCTTCAATGTATCAGGACCTTACACTAATGTCAGTCATGTCTTTTCACTAATGTCACTCATCTGCTCTCATGCACTGCAGAAGAAATAAGAGTCAAAATAAATGAAGATATCTGAATTTCATTATGGAGCAGTGTCAACTGCATTAAAGAGCTCTCGATTGCTGCAAAGAAACTTTTTAGCTTAAACTTTTTGGAGCTACAGTTCCATCAGAATTTACTTTATTTTTACTGAAATATGACATTTCACCAATGTCAGTAGATTGTAGCTATGCATTGAAAAATAGTCAAAATGCATCATTGCAGTAAGTTAGCTTCCATTATGAAGTGTAAATTTTTATTTTTATATAGAAATCTGAATGTCAGCTCAAAACTAAAAACATCACGAATAATCTCTTAAATTAACTTTTTTGTCTTTTAAAGAGGTTAGGAGCCATTTCATTGGAATAATTTTCCTTCAATGTATCAGGACCTTACACTAATGTCAGTCATGTCTTTTCACTAATGTCACTCATCTGCTCTCATGCACTGTAGAAGAAATAATTAAGAGTCAAAATAAATGAAGGTATCTGAGTTTCAGAATTGAGCAGTGTCAACTTTATAAAAGAGCTCTCTCAATTTCTGCAAAGAAACGTTTTAGCTTAGAAAGCTTTTTGGAGCTACAATTCCATTAGAATTTACTTTATTTTTACTGAAATATGACATTTCACCAATGTCAGTAGATTGTAGCTATGCATTGAAAAAAAGGCAAAATGCATCGTTGTAACCTAGTAAGTTAGCTTCCATTATAAAGTGTAACTTTTCATTTTTATATAGAAATCTGAATGTCAGCTCAAACTAAAAACATCACGAATAATCTCTTAAATGAACTTTTAAAGAGGTTTGGAGCCATTTTCATCGGAATAATTTTCCATCAATGTATCAGGACCTTACACTAATGTCAGTCAAGTCTTTTCACAAATGTCACTCATCTGCTCTCATGCACTGCAGAAGAAATAAGAGTCAAAATATATGAAGATATCTGAATTTCATTATGGAGCAGTGTCAACTGCATTAAAGAGCTCTCTCAATTTCTGCAAAGAAACTTTTTAGCTTAGAAAACTTTTTGGAGCTACAATTCCATCAGAATTTACTTTATTTTTACTGAAATATGACATTTCAGTGCATTGAAAAAAAGGCAAAATGCATCGTTGCATTAAGTTAGCTTCCATTATGAAGTATAAATTTTCATTTTTATATAGAAATCTGAATGTCAGCTCAAACCTAAAAACATCACGAATAATCTCTTAAATTAACTTTTTTGTCTATTAAAGAGGTTTGGAGCCATTTTCATTGGAATAATTTTCCTTCAATGTATCAGGACCTCACACTAATGTCAGTCATGTCGTTTCACTAATGTCACTCATCTGCTCTCATGCACTGCAGAAGAAATAATTGAGTCAAAATATATGAAGATATCTGAATTTCATTATGGAGCAGTGTCAACTGCATTAAAGAGCTCTCTCAATTACTGCAAAGAAACTTTTTAGCTTAGAAAACTATTTGGAGCTACAATTCCATCAGAATATACTTTATTTTTACTGAAATATGACATTTCACCAATGTCAGTAGATTGTAGCTATGCATTGAAAAAAAGTCAAAATGCATCATTGCAGTAAGTTAGCTTCCATTATGAAATGTAACTTTTTATTTTTATATAGAAATCTGAATGTCAGCTCAAAACTAATAACATCACGAATAATCTCTTAAATTAACTTTTATGTCTCATAAAGAGGTTTGGAGCCATTTTTCATTTGGAATCTTTTTCCTTCAATGTATCTGGACCTTACACTAATGTCAGTCATGTCTTTTCACTAATGTCACTCATCTGCTCTCATGCACTGCAGAAGAAATAAGAGTCAAAATAAATGAAGATATGAATTTCATTATGGAGCAGTGTCAACTGCATTAAAGAGCTCTCGATTGCTGCAAAGAAACTTTTTAGCTTAGAAAACTTTTTGGAGCTACAGTTCCATCAGTATTTACTTTATTTTTACTGAAATATGACATTTCACCAATGTCAGTAGATTGTAGCTATGCATTGAAAAAAGTCAAAATGTATCGTTGCAGTAAGTTAGCTTCCATTATGAAAGTGTAACTTCATTTTTACATAGAAATCTGAATGTCAGCTCAAAACTAAAAACAACACGAATTATCTCTTAAAACAACTTCTTTGTCTTTTAAAGATGTTTGGAGCCATTTTCATTGGAATCATTTTCCTTCAATGTATCAGGACCTTACACTAATGTCAGTCATGTCTTTTCACTAATGTCACTCATCTGCTCATATGCACTGTAGAAGAAATAATTAAGAGTCAAAATAAATGAAGATATCTGAATTTTAGCATGGAGCAGTGTCAACTGCATAAAAGAGCTCTCAATTGCTGCAAAGAAACTTTTTAGCTTAGAAAGATTTTTGGAGCTACAATAATATCAGAATATAATTTATTTTTACTGAAATATGACATTTCAATGCATTGGAAAAAAAAGGCAAAATGCATCGTTGCAGTAAGTTAGCTTCCATTATGAAGTGTAACTTTTCATTTTTATATAGAAATCTGAATGTCAGCTCAAACCTAAAAACATCACGAATAATCTCTTAAATGAACTTTTTTGTCTTTTAAAGAGGTTTGGAGCCATTTTCATTGGAATAATTTTCCTTCAATGTATCAGGACCTTACACTAATGTCAGTCATGTCTTTTCACTAATGTCACTCATCTGCTCTCATGCACTGCAGAAGAAATAAGAGTCAAAATAAATGAAGATATCTGAATTTCATTATGGAGCAGTGTCAACTGCATTAAAGAGCTCTCGATTGCTGCAAAGAAACTTTTTAGCTTAAACTTTTTGGAGCTACAGTTCCATCAGAATTTACTTTATTTTTACTGAAATATGACATTTCACCAATGTCAGTAGATTGTAGCTATGCATTGAAAAATAGTCAAAATGCATCATTGCAGTAAGTTAGCTTCCATTATGAAGTGTAAATTTTTATTTTTATATAGAAATCTGAATGTCAGCTCAAAACTAAAAACATCACGAATAATCTCTTAAATTAACTTTTTTGTCTTTTAAAGAGGTTAGGAGCCATTTCATTGGAATAATTTTCCTTCAATGTATCAGGACCTTACACTAATGTCAGTCATGTCTTTTCACTAATGTCACTCATCTGCTCTCATGCACTGTAGAAGAAATAATTAAGAGTCAAAATAAATGAAGGTATCTGAGTTTCAGAATTGAGCAGTGTCAACTTTATAAAAGAGCTCTCTCAATTTCTGCAAAGAAACGTTTTAGCTTAGAAAGCTTTTTGGAGCTACAATTCCATTAGAATTTACTTTATTTTTACTGAAATATGACATTTCACCAATGTCAGTAGATTGTAGCTATGCATTGAAAAAAGGCAAAATGCATCGTTGTAACCTAGTAAGTTAGCTTCCATTATAAAGTGTAACTTTTCATTTTTATATAGAAATCTGAATGTCAGCTCAAACTAAAAACATCACGAATAATCTCTTAAATGAACTTTTAAAGAGGTTTGGAGCCATTTTCATCGGAATAATTTTCCATCAATGTATCAGGACCTTACACTAATGTCAGTCAAGTCTTTTCACAAATGTCACTCATCGGCTCTCATGCACTTCAGACGAAATAAATGAAGATATCTGAATTTTAGCATGGAGCAGTGTCAACTGCATAAAAGAGCTCTCAATTGATGCAAAGAAACTTTTTAGCTTAGGAAGATTTTTGGAGCTACAATTCCATCAGAATTTACTTTATTTTTACTGAAATATGACATTTCACCAATGTCAGTAGATTGTAGCTATGCATTGAAAAAAAAGCAAAATGCATCATTGCAGTAAGTTAACTTCCATTATGAAGTGTAACTTTTTATTTTTATATAGAAATCTGAATGTGAGCTCAAAACTAATAACATCACGAATAATCTCTTAAATTAACTTTTATGTCTCATAAAGAGGTTTGGAGCCATTTTTCATTTGGAATCTTTTTCCTTCAATGTATCTGGACCTTACACTAATGTCAATGTCTTTACAGTAATGTCACTCATCGGCTCTCATGAACTTCAGACGAAATAAGAGTCAAAATAAATGAAGTAATCTGAATTTTAGCATGGAGCAGTGGCAACTGCATTAAAAGAGCTCTCGATTGCTGCAAAGAAACTTTTTAGCTTAGAAAGACTTTTGGAGCTACAATTCCATCAGTATTTACTTTATTTTTACTGAAATATGACATTTCACCAATGTCAGTAGATTGTAGCTATGCACTGAAAAAAGTCAAAATGCATCATTGCAGTAAGTTAGCTTCCATTATGAAGTGTAACTTTTCATTTTTATATAGAAATCTGAATGTCAGCTCAAACCTAAAAACATCACGAATAATCTCTTAAATGAACTTTTTTGTCTTTTAAAGAGGTTTGGAGCCATTTTCATTGGAATAATTTTCCTTCAATGTATCAGGACCTTACACTAATGTCAGTCATGTCTTTTCACTAATGTCACTCATCTGCTCTCATGCACTGCAGAAGAAATAAGAGTCAAAATAAATGAAGATATCTGAATTTCATTATGGAGCAGTGTCAACTGCATTAAAGAGCTCTCGATTGCTGCAAAGAAACTTTTTAGCTTAAACTTTTTGGAGCTACAGTTCCATCAGAATTTACTTTATTTTTACTGAAATATGACATTTCACCAATGTCAGTAGATTGTAGCTATGCATTGAAAAATAGTCAAAATGCATCATTGCAGTAAGTTAGCTTCCATTATGAAGTGTAAATTTTTATTTTTATATAGAAATCTGAATGTCAGCTCAAAACTAAAAACATCACGAATAATCTCTTAAATTAACTTTTTTGTCTTTTAAAGAGGTTAGGAGCCATTTCATTGGAATAATTTTCCTTCAATGTATCAGGACCTTACACTAATGTCAGTCATGTCTTTTCACTAATGTCACTCATCTGCTCTCATGCACTGTAGAAGAAATAATTAAGAGTCAAAATAAATGAAGGTATCTGAGTTTCAGAATTGAGCAGTGTCAACTTTATAAAAGAGCTCTCTCAATTTCTGCAAAGAAACGTTTTAGCTTAGAAAGCTTTTTGGAGCTACAATTCCATTAGAATTTACTTTATTTTTACTGAAATATGACATTTCACCAATGTCAGTAGATTGTAGCTATGCATTGAAAAAAAGGCAAAATGCATCGTTGTAACCTAGTAAGTTAGCTTCCATTATAAAGTGTAACTTTTCATTTTTATATAGAAATCTGAATGTCAGCTCAAACTAAAAACATCACGAATAATCTCTTAAATGAACTTTTAAAGAGGTTTGGAGCCATTTTCATCGGAATCATTTTCCATCAATGTATCAGGACCTTACACTAATGTCAGTCAAGTCTTTTCACAAATGTCACTCATCTGCTCTCATGCACTGCAGAAGAAATAAGAGTCAAAATATATGAAGATATCTGAATTTCATTATGGAGCAGTGTCAACTGCATTAAAGAGCTCTCTCAATTTCTGCAAAGAAACTTTTTAGCTTAGAAAACTTTTTGGAGCTACAATTCCATCAGAATTTACTTTATTTTTACTGAAATATGACATTTCACCAATGTCAGTAGATTGTAGCTATGCATTGAAAAAAAGTCAAAATGCATCATTGCAGTAAGTTAGCTTCCATTATGAAATGTAACTTTTTATTTTTATATAGAAATCTGAATGTCAGCTCAAAACTAATAACATCACGAATAATCTCTTAAATTAACTTTTATGTCTCATAAAGAGGTTTGGAGCCATTTTTCATTTGGAATCTTTTTTCCTTCAATGTATCTGGACCTTACACTTATGTCAATGTCTTTTCAGTAATGTCACTCATCGGCTCTCATGCGCTTCAGACGAAATAAATGAAGATATCTGAATTTTAGCATGGAGCAGTGTCAACTGCATAAAAGAGCTCTCAATTGATGCAAAGAAACTTTTTAGCTTAGGAAGATTTTTGGAGCTACAATTCCATCAGAATTTACTTTATTTTTACTGAAATATGACATTTCACCAATGTCAGTAGATTGTAGCTATGCATTGAAAAAAAAAGCAAAATGCATCATTGCAGTAAGTTAACTTCCATTATGAAGTGTAACTTTTTATTTTTATATAGAAATCTGAATGTGAGCTCAAAACTAATAACATCACGAATAATCTCTTAAATTAACTTTTATGTCTCATAAAGAGGTTTGGAGCCATTTTTCATTTGGAATCTTTTTCCTTCAATGTATCTGGACCTTACACTAATGTCAATGTCTTTACAGTAATGTCACTCATCGGCTCTCATGAACTTCAGACGAAATAAGAGTCAAAATAAATGAAGTAATCTGAATTTTAGCATGGAGCAGTGGCAACTGCATTAAAGAGCTCTCGGTTGCTGCAAAGAAACTTTTTAGCTTAGAAAACTTTTTGGAGCTACAATTCCATCAGTATTTACTTTATTTTTACTGAAATATGACATTTCACCAATGTCAGTAGATTGTAGCTATGCACTGAAAAAAAGTCAAAATGCATCGTTGCAGTAAGTTAGCTTCCATTATGAAGTGTAACTTTTCATTTTTATATAGAAATCTGAATGTCAGCTCAAACCTAAAAACATCACGAATAATCTCTTAAATGAACTTTTTTGTCTTTTAAAGAGGTTTGGAGCCATTTTCATTGGAATAATTTTCCTTCAATGTATCAGGACCTTACACTAATGTCAGTCATGTCTTTTCACTAATGTCACTCATCTGCTCTCATGCACTGCAGAAGAAATAAGAGTCAAAATAAATGAAGATATCTGAATTTCATTATGGAGCAGTGTCAACTGCATTAAAGAGCTCTCGATTGCTGCAAAGAAACTTTTTAGCTTAAACTTTTTGGAGCTACAGTTCCATCAGAATTTACTTTATTTTTACTGAAATATGACATTTCACCAATGTCAGTAGATTGTAGCTATGCATTGAAAAATAGTCAAAATGCATCATTGCAGTAAGTTAGCTTCCATTATGAAGTGTAAATTTTTATTTTTATATAGAAATCTGAATGTCAGCTCAAAACTAAAAACATCACGAATAATCTCTTAAATTAACTTTTTTGTCTTTTAAAGAGGTTAGGAGCCATTTCATTGGAATAATTTTCCTTCAATGTATCAGGACCTTACACTAATGTCAGTCATGTCTTTTCACTAATGTCACTCATCTGCTCTCATGCACTGTAGAAGAAATAATTAAGAGTCAAAATAAATGAAGGTATCTGAGTTTCAGAATTGAGCAGTGTCAACTTTATAAAAGAGCTCTCTCAATTTCTGCAAAGAAACGTTTTAGCTTAGAAAGCTTTTTGGAGCTACAATTCCATTAGAATTTACTTTATTTTTACTGAAATATGACATTTCACCAATGTCAGTAGATTGTAGCTATGCATTGAAAAAAAAGGCAAAATGCATCGTTGTAACCTAGTAAGTTAGCTTCCATTATAAAGTGTAACTTTTCATTTTTATATAGAAATCTGAATGTCAGCTCAAACTAAAAACATCACGAATAATCTCTTAAATGAACTTTTAAAGCGGTTTGGAGCCATTTTCATCGGAATAATTTTCCATCAATGTATCAGGACCTTACACTAATGTCAGTCAAGTCTTTTCACAAATGTCACTCATCTGCTCTCATGCACTGCAGAAGAAATAAGAGTCAAAATATATGAAGATATCTGAATTTCATTATGGAGCAGTGTCAACTGCATTAAAGAGCTCTCTCAATTTCTGCAAAGAAACTTTTTAGCTTAGAAAACTTTTTGGAGCTACAATTCCATCAGAATTTACTTTATTTTTACTGAAATATGACATTTCACCAATGTCAGTAGATTGTAGCTATGCATTGAAAAAAGTCAAAATGCATCATTGCAGTAAGTTAGCTTCCATTATGAAATGTAACTTTTTATTTTTATATAGAAATCTGAATGTCAGCTCAAAACTAATAACATCACGAATAATCTCTTAAATTAACTTTTATGTCTCATAAAGAGGTTTGGAGCCATTTTTCATTTGGAATCTTTTTCCTTCAATGTATCTGGACCTTACACTTATGTCAATGTCTTTTCAGTAATGTCACTCATCGGCTCTCATGCACTTCAGACGAAATAAATGAAGATATCTGAATTTTAGCATGGAGCAGTGTCAACTGCATAAAAGAGCTCTCAATTGATGCAAAGAAACTTTTTAGCTTAGGAAGATTTTTGGAGCTACAATTCCATCAGAATTTACTTTATTTTTACTGAAATATGACATTTCACCAATGTCAGTAGATTGTAGCTATGCATTGAAAAAAAAAAGCAAAATGCATCATTGCAGTAAGTTAACTTCCATTATGATGTGTAACTTTTTATTTTTATATAGAAATCTGAATGTGAGCTCAAAACTAATAACATCACGAATAATCTCTTAAATTAACTTTTATGTCTCATAAAGAGGTTTGGAGCCATTTTTCATTTGGAATCTTTTTCCTTCAATGTATCTGGACCTTACACTAATGTCAATGTCTTTACAGTAATGTCACTCATCGGCTCTCATGAACTTCAGACGAAATAAGAGTCAAAATAAATGAAGTAATCTGAATTTTAGCATGGAGCAGTGGCAACTGCATTAAAGAGCTCTCGGTTGCTGCAAAGAAACTTTTTAGCTTAGAAAACTTTTTGGAGCTACAGTTCCATCAGTATTTACTTTATTTTTACTGAAATATGACATTTCACCAATGTCAGTAGATTGTAGCTATGCATTGAAAAAAAGT
The DNA here is from genome assembly GCF_025860055.1 of Xyrauchen texanus. Lineage (NCBI taxonomy): Eukaryota > Metazoa > Chordata > Actinopteri > Cypriniformes > Catostomidae > Xyrauchen > Xyrauchen texanus. The sequence goes on from NW_026265784.1 coordinate 57,370, forward strand.
CAAAATGCATCGTTGCAGTAAGTTAGCTTCCATTATGAAGTGTAACTTTTCATTTTTATATAGAAATCTGAATGTCAGCTCAAACCTAAAAACAACACGAATTATCTCTTAAATGAACTTTTTTGTCTTTTAAAGAGGTTTGGAGCCATTTTCATTTGAATAATTTTCCTTCAATGTATCAGGACCTTACACTAATGTCAGTCATGTCTTTTCACTAATGTCACTCATCTGCTCTCATGCACTGCAGAAGAAATAAGACTCAAAATAAATAAAGAAATGAATTTCATTATGGAGCAGTGTCAACTGCATTAAAGAGCTCTCGATTGCTGCAAAGAAACTTTTTAGCTTAGAAAACTTTTTGGAGCTACAGTTCCATCAGTATTTACTTTATTTTTACTGAAATATGACATTTCACCAATGTCAGTAGATTGTAGCTATGCATTGAAAAAAAGTCAAAATGCATCATTGCAGTAAGTTAGCTTCCATTATGAAAATGTAACTTTTCATTTTTACATAGAAATCTGAATGTCAGCTCAAAACTAAAAACAACACGAATTATCTCTTAAAACAACTTCTTTGTCTTTTAAAGATGTTTGGAGCCATTTTCATTGGAATCATTTTCCTTCAATGTATCAGGACCTTACACTAATGTCAGTCATGTCTTTTCACTAATGTTACTCATCTGCTCATATGCACTGTAGAAGAAATAATTAAGAGTCAAAATAAATGAAGATATCTGAATTTTAGCATGGAGCAGTGTCAACTGCATAAAAGAGCTCTCAATTGCTGCAAAGAAACTTTTTAGCTTAGAAAGATTTTTGGAGCTACAATAATATCAGAATATACTTTATTTTTACTGAAATATGACATTTCAATGCATTGGAAAAAAAAGGCAAAATGCATCGTTGCAGTAAGTTAGCTTCCATTATGAAGTGTAACTTTTCATTTTTATATAGAAATCTGAATGTCAGCTCAAACCTAAAAACATCACGAATAATCTCTTAAATGAACTTTTTTGTCTTTTAAAGAGGTTTGGAGCCATTTTCATTGGAATAATTTTCCTTCAATGTATCAGGACCTTACACTAATGTTGTCAGTCATGTCTTTTCACTAATGTCACTCATCTGCTCTCATGCACTGCAGAAGAAATAAGAGTCAAAATAAATGAAGATATCTGAATTTCATTATGGAGCAGTGTCAACTGCATTAAAGAGCTCTCGATTGCTGCAAAGAAACTTTTTAGCTTAAACTTTTTGGAGCTACAGTTCCATCAGAATTTACTTTATTTTTACTGAAATATGACATTTCACCAATGTCAGTAGATTGTAGCTATGCATTGAAAAATAGTCAAAATGCATCATTGCAGTAAGTTAGCTTCCATTATGAAGTGTAAATTTTTATTTTTATATAGAAATCTGAATGTCAGCTCAAAACTAAAAACATCACGAATAATCTCTTAAATTAACTTTTTTGTCTTTTAAAGAGGTTTGGAGCCATTTCATTGGAATCATTTTCCTTCAATGTATCAGGACCTTACACTAATGTCAGTCATGTCTTTTCACTAATGTCACTCATCTGCTCTCATGCACTGTAGAAGAAATAATTAAGAGTCAAAATAAATGAAGGCATCTGAATTTCAGAATTGAGCAGTGTCAACTTTATAAAAGAGCTCTCTCAATTTCTGCAAAGAATCGTTTTAGCTTAGAAAGCTTTTTGGAGCTACAATTCCATTAGAATTTACTTTATTTTTACTGAAATATGACATTTCAATGCATTGAAAAAAAGGAAAATGCATCATTGCAGTAAGTTAGCTTCCTTTATGAAGTGTAACTTCATTTTTACAGAGAAATCTGAATGTCAGCTCAAAACTAAAAACAACACGAATAATCTCTTAAATTAACTTCTTTGTCTTTTAAAGAGGTTTGGAGTCATTTTCATTGGAATCATTTTCCTTCAATGTATCAGGACCTCACACTAATGTCACTCATCTGCTCCCATGCACTGCAGAAGAAATAATTAAGAGTCAAAATAAATGAAGGTATCTGAATTTCAGCATGGAGCAGTGTCAACTTTATAAAAGAGCTCTCTAAATTTCTGCAAAGAAACTTGTTAGCTTAGAAAGCTTTTTGGAGCTACAATTCCATCAGAATTTACTTTATTTTTACTGAAATATGACATTTCACCAATGTCAGTAGATTGTAGCTATCAATTGAAAAAAAGTCAAATTGCATCATTGCAGTAAGTTAGCTTCCATTATGAAAGTGTAGCTTTTCATTTTTACATAGAAATCTGAATGTCAGCTCAAAACTAAAAACAACACGAATTATCTCTTAAATTAACTTCTTTGTCTTTTAAAGAGGTTTGGAGCCATTTTCATTGGAATCATTTTCCTTCAATGTATCAGGACCTCACACTACTGTCAGTCATGTCGTTTCACTAATGTCACTCATCTGCTCTCATGCACTGCAGAAGAAATAAGAGTCAAAATAAATGAAGGTATCTGAATTTCAGCATGGAGCAGTGTCAACTTTATAAAAGTGCTCTCTCAATTTCTGCATAGAAACTTTTTAGCTTAGAAAGCTTTTTGGAGCTACAATTCCATCAGAATATACTTTATTTTTACTGAAATATGACATTTCAATGCATTGAAAAAAAAGGCAAAATGCATCGTTGCAGTAAGTTAACTTCCATTATGAAGTGTAACTTTTCATTTTTACATAGAAATCTGAATGTCAGCTCAAACCTAAAAACATCACGAATAATCTCTTAAATTAACTTTTTTGTCTATTAAAGAGGTTTGGAGCCAATTTTCATTTGGAATCATTTTCCTTCAATGTATCTGGACCTTACACTAATGTCAGTCATGTCTTTTCAGTAATGTCACTCATCGGCTCTCATGCACTGCAGACGAAATAAGGGTCAAAATAAATGAAGGTATCTGAATTTCAGCATGGAGCAGTGTCAACTTTATAAATGACCTCTCTCAATTTCTGCAAAGAAACTTTTTAGCTTAGAAAGCTTTTTGGAGCTTACAATTCCATCAGAATTTACTTTATTTTTACTGAAATATGACATTTCACCAATGTCAGTAGATTGTAGCAATGCATTGAAAAAAAAGGCAAAATGCATCATTGCAGTAAGTTAGCTTCCATTATGAAAGTGTAACTTTTCATTTTTACCTATAAATCTGAATGTCAGCTCAAAACTAATAACATCACGAATAATCTCTTAAATTATCTTTTATGTCTCATAAAGAGGTTTGGAGCCATTTTTCATTTGGAATCTTTTTCCTTCAATGTATCTGGACCTTACACTAATGTCAATGTCTTTTCAGTAATGTCACTCATCGGCTCTCATGCACTTCAGACGAAATAAGAGTCAAAATAAATGAAGAAATCTGAATTTTAGCATGGAGCAGTGTCAACTGCATAAAAGAGCTCTCAATTGATGCAAAGAAACTTTTTAGCTTAGAAAGCTTTTTGGAGCTACAATTCCATCAGAATATACTTTATTTTTACTGAAATATGACATTTCTCCAATGTCAGTAGATTGTAGCTATGCATTGAAAAAAAGTCAAATTGCATCATTGCAGTAAGTTAGCTTCCATTATGAAAGTGTAACTTTTCATTTTTACATAGAAATCTGAATGTCAGCTCAAAACTAAAAACAACACGAATTATATCTTAAATTAACTTTGTCTTATAAAGAGGTTTGGAGCCATTTTCATTGGAATCATTTTCCTTCAATGTATCAGGACCTCACACAAATGTCAGTCATGTCGTTTCACTATTGTCACTCATCTGCTCTCATGCACTGTAGAAGAAATAATTAAGAGTCAAAATAAATGAAGGTATCTGAATTTCAGCATGGAGCAGTGTCAGTTTATAAAAGACCTCTCTCAATTTCTGCAAAGAAACTTTTTAGCTTAGAAAGCTTTTTGGAGCTACAATTCCATCAGAATATACTTTATTTTTACTGAAATATGACATTTCTCCAATGTCAGTAGATTGTAGCTATGCATTGAAAAAAAGTCAAATTGCATCATTGCAGTAAGTTAGCTTCCATTATGAAAGTGTAACTTTTCATTTTTACATAGAAATCTGAATGTCAGCTCAAAACTAAAAACAACACGAATAATCTCTTAAATTAACTTCTTTGTCTTTTAAAGGGGTTTGGAGCCATTTTCATTTTAATCATTTTCCTTCAATGTATCTGGACCTTACACTAATGTCAGTCATGTCTTTTCAGTAATGTCACTCATCTGCTCTCATGCACTGTAGAAGAAATAATTAAGAGTCAAAATAAATGAAGGTATCTGAATTTCAGCATGGAGCAGTGTCAGTTTATAAAAGACCTCTCTCAATTTCTGCAAAGAAACTTTTTAGCTTAGAAAGCTTTTTGGAGCTACAATTCCATCAGAATATACTTTATTTTTACTGAAATATGACATTTCTCCAATGTCAGTAGATTGTAGCTATGCATTGAAAAAAGTCAAATTGCATCATTGCAGTAAGTTAGCTTCCATTATGAAAGTGTAACTTTTCATTTTTACATAGAAATCTGAATGTCAGCTCAAAACTAAAAACAACACGAATAATCTCTTAAATTAACTTCTTTGTCTTTTAAAGGGGTTTGGAGCCATTTTCATTTTAATCATTTTCCTTCAATGTATCTGGACCTTACACTAATGTCAGTCATGTCTTTTCAGTAATGTCACTCATCGGCTCTCATGCACTGCAGACGAAATAAGAGTCAAAATAAATGAAGATATCTGAATTTTAGCATGGAGCAATGTCAACTGCATAAAAGACCTCTCTCAATTTCTGCAAAGAAACTTTTTAGCTTAGAAAGCTTTTTGGAGCTACAATTCCATCAGAATTTACTTTGTTTTTACTGAAATATGACATTTCTCCAATGTCAGTAGATTGTAGCTATGCATTGAAAAAAGTCAAATTGCATCATTGCAGTAAGTTAGCTTCCATTATGAAAGTGTAACTTTTCATTTTTACATAGAAATCTGAATGTCAGCTCAAAACTAAAAACAACACGAATAATCTCTTAAATTAACTTCTTTGTCTTTTAAAGGGGTTTGGAGCCATTTTCATTTGAATCATTTTCCTTCAATGTATCTGGACCTTACACAAATGTCAGTCATGTCGTTTCACTATTGTCACTCATCTGCTCTCATGCACTGTAGAAGAAATAATTAAGAGTCAAAATAAATGAAGGTATCTGAATTTCAGCATGGAGCAATGTCAACTGCATAAAAGAGCTCTCAATTGATGCAAAGAAACTTTTTAGCTTAGAAAGCTTTTTGGAGCTACAATTCCATCAGAATTTATTTTATTTTTACTGAAATATGACATTTCTCCAATGTCAGTAGATTGTAGCTATGCATTGAAAAAAAGTCAAATTGCATCATTGCAGTAAGTTAGCTTCCATTATGAAAGTGTAACTTTTCATTTTTACATAGAAATCTGAATGTCAGCTCAAAACTAAAAACAACACGAATAATCTCTTAAATTAACTTCTTTGTCTTTTAAAGGGGTTTGGAGCCATTTTCATTTGAATCATTTTCCTTCAATGTATCTGGACCTTACACTAATGTCAGTCATGTCTTTTCAGTAATGTCACTCATCTGCTCTCATGCACTGTAGAAGAAATAATTAAGAGTCAAAATAAATGAAGGTATCTGAATTTCAGCATGGAGCAGTGTCAGTTTATAAAAGACCTCTCTCAATTTCTGCAAAGAAACTTTTTAGCTTAGAAAGCTTTTTGGAGCTACAATTCCATCAGAATATACTTTATTTTTACTGAAATATGACATTTCTCCAATGTCAGTAGATTGTAGCTATGCATTGAAAAAAGTCAAATTGCATCATTGCAGTAAGTTAGCTTCCATTATGAAAGTGTAACTTTTCATTTTTACATAGAAATCTGAATGTCAGCTCAAAACTAAAAACAACACGAATAATCTCTTAAATTAACTTCTTTGTCTTTTAAAGGGGTTTGGAGCCATTTTCATTTGAATCATTTTCCTTCAATGTATCTGGACCTTACACTAATGTCAGTCATGTCTTTTCAGTAATGTCACTCATCGGCTCTCATGCACTGCAGAAGAAATAATAAGAGTCAAAATAAATGAAGGTATCTGAATTTCAGCATGGAGCAGTGTCAACATTATAAAAGACCTCTCTCAATTTCTGCAAAGAAACTTTTTAGCTTAGAAAGCTTTTTGGAGCTACAATTCCATCAGAATATACTTTATTTTTACTGAAATATGACATTTCTCCAATGTCAGTAGATTGTAGCTATGCATTGAAAAAAGTCAAATTGCATCATTGCAGTAAGTTAGCTTCCATTATGAAAGTGTAACTTTTCATTTTTACATAGAAATCTGAATGTCAGCTCAAAACTAAAAACAACACGAATAATCTCTTAAATTAACTTCTTTGTCTTTTAAAGGGGTTTGGAGCCATTTTCATTTTAATCATTTTCCTTCAATGTATCTGGACCTTACACTAATGTCAGTCATGTCTTTTCAGTAATGTCACTCATCTGCTCTCATGCACTGCAGACGAAATAAGAGTCAAAATAAATGAATATATCTGAATTTTAGCATGGAGCAATGTCAACTGCATAAAAGAGCTCTCAATTGATACAAAGAAACTTTTTAGCTTAGAAAGCTTTTTGGAGCTACAATTCCATCAGAATTTACTTTGTTTTTACTGAAATATGACATTTCTCCAATGTCAGTAGATTGTAGCTATGCATTGAAAAAAGTCAAATTGCATCATTGCAGTAAGTTAGCTTCCATTATGAAAGTGTAACTTTTCATTTTTACATAGAAATCTGAATGTCAGCTCAAAACTAATAACATCACGAATAATCTCTTAAATTAACTTTTATGTCTCATAAAGTGGTTTGGAGCCATTTTTCATTTGGAATCTTTTTCCTTCAATGTATCTGGACCTTACACTAATGTCAGTCATGTCTTTTCAGTAATGTCACTCATCGGCTCTCATAGACTGCAGACGAAATAAGAGTCAAAATAAATGAAGAAATCTGAATTTTAGCATGGAGCAGTGTCAACTGCATAAGAGAGCTCTCAAATGATGCAAAGAAACTTTTTAGCTTAGAAAGCTTTTTGGAGCTAAAATTCCATCAGAATTTATTTTATTTTTACTGAAATATGACATTATCAATGCAGTTGAGAAAAAAGGAAAATGCATCGTTGCAGTAAGTTAGCTTCCATTATGAAAGTGTAACTTTTCATTTTTACATAGAAATCTGAATGTCAGCTCAAAACTAAAAACAACACGAATAATCTCTTAAATTAACTTCTTTGTCTTTTAAAGAGGTTTGGAGTCATTTTCATTGGAATCATTTTCCTTCAATGTATCAGGACCTCACACTAATGTCACTCATCTGCTC
>NW_026265785.1:0-3173 GCF_025860055.1 Xyrauchen texanus
TGAATAATTTTATTAGGGCCCAAGCCTTGAAAAGGCAAGGCCCTATTGTTTTCGTTAGAATTATTATTAGGGCCCAAGCCTTGAAAAGGCAAGGCCCTATTGTTTTCGTTAGGATTATTATTATTAGGGCCCAAGCCTTGAAAAGGCAAGGCCCTATTGTTTTCGTTAGAATATTATTTTTCTTACGACTATTCGGGCACTTTTGGGGCTCTTAACGTGCTCTAAAACTCTTGAAACTTTGCACAAGCCGGGCCGAAGATGGTACCCGGGCGTGGCAGGGGGGCTCGACAGCGCCCCCTGGAATGGGATTCGAACACTTGTCCATATATCAAACATGCTTGCATGTAATAATATGAAACTCGGTACACTTGTAGATCTCATCGGGCCGAACAACTTTCGTGCTCTAAGTTTTACGCCAGCCCAACAGGAAGTCGGCTATTATGGGTTGTTTGGAAACACATGCTCTGGAATTATATATATTCCTCCTAGAGAATGAATCCAATCGCCACCAAACTCGGTCGGCATGAAGTCAAGACATTGAGGATGCTACATTCCGGACGGATTATTGATATCTCGAACGGTTTGGCCGTGGCGAGGAAATTGATTTAGGACTAAAAAAGGACACATAAAGTGTGTTATAACTTAGTTAGTTCTATCTACAGTTACAAAACTCGGCGTGTATATTGTTCTCGTCAAGCCGAACAACTTTCTAATTTACAGTCATTAGCTCCGACCAACAGAAAGTCAGATATTGTGGTTTGAATGTGGATTTCTTGGAATTTTTCTCTCTCTGAAAGACAGAGTGCCCCCTCCCATTCTGTGTTTTTTCTCTCTGTCTCTCTCTGACAGACATAGTGGCCCTGCCATTCTGTCTGTGTGTGTGTGTGTGTGTGTGTGTGTGTGTGGGGAGGGGAGGGGGAGGGAATTTCTCTGTTGGAACTTTGAAGCTCCAAATCGCCCTGAACATAGACATCCCAAGTCATTGAAAAGTACAAATGGTATTATTTAACGTTTTTTTTATTTCTCTCTTACATTGTAAAATGCCACGTTTTTGAATGGCATGTAAAATGTAAAAATAATCACTCAATCTCCATTTTTTTCTCTGATCTGTTGCTATTTTAATGATTTAAAAATCAAAGCACTGACCATTTAAAGTGTGAGCTTGTACATTTTGAAATAGTTATAAACAGTCACAGCAATGCAGTGTTATTATGTGCCTAGATAGTCTTTCAAATAAAATGAGTTTACCCCAAAAAGATATTTCTCTCATCATTTACTCACCCTCAGGCACGTGCACACATAGACATCAAAGGGGACTTGAGCACCTGCCCTTTTTCTTCCTCGAGAGAAAGTGCCCTTTTTTCTGGGGTGTTTTTTATTTATTTTTATAAATAAATTAATATATATATTCCTGTTTACGCACAGCTTCCTGTCAAACAAATATATTTATTAAATAAAAAATCAAAACATCAGGTCGGTAGATGAGATTTTGTCGATGCCCCCCTCCCTCCCTCCCTCAGCGTCGTGTAGAGTGCCTCGACTATACAGCTAATTAGCCAAAAGCAAATATAGTTAACTTGTGTCTTGCTAACATTCATGACTCATGAGCTACTAGCTAATGTAATAGGTTAGCTAAAGTCTAGCTAAGGCAATATATCATGGCCATACAGGCCAATATACTGTACTTATTGGAGACATTACAGGTGAATACAGTCAAATTTGTGTGATGTACTTAACATAATGATAAATAATCTTAAGATATTATATCGTATTATGAATACACCCATGTTAAACCATTGCATATCATAGGAACACATAAGCGTAAATTATAATTACATTGATAAACCTGTACAAAGACCTCCAGATAAATACTGGCCTTCTGGATTAACACATTTAAGTGCTGCAAAAGATATTGACCTATGACATCCTATGACATAAAAAAAGAGTGTTTTTTTTATTTATTTTTTTATAAATAAATTAATATATATATATATTCCTGTTTGCGCACAGCTTCCCTGTCAAACAAATATATTTATTAAATAAAAAATCAAAACATCAGGTCGGTAGATGAGATTTTGTCGATGCCCGCCCTCCCTCCCTCCGCGTCATGTACAGTACCTCGACTATACAGCTAATTAGCCAAAAGCAAATATAGTTAACTTGTGTCTTGCTAACATTCATGACTCATGAGCTACTAGCTAATGTAATAGGTTAGCTAAAGTCTAGCTAAGGCAATATATCATGGCCATACAGGCCAATATATACTGTACTTATTGGAGACATTACAGGTGAATACAGTGAAATTTGTGTGATGTACTTAACATAATGATAAATAAACGTAAGATATTATATCGTATGCTATGTATTGTGAATACACCCATGTTAAACATAAAAATGTACTTCCATTGCATATCATAGGAACACATAAGCGTAAATTATAATTACATTGATAAACCTGTACATAGACCTCCAGATAAATACTGGCCTTCTGGATTAACACATTTAAGTGCTGCAAAAGATATTGACCTATGACATCCTATGACATCAAAAATTATTCTTCATTTGAATTATCTCATAGATGTGACTATTGTGGTTCACGGTCATAGGCCCTGTCCCAAATGGCACACTTCATATGAATTTTCAGTCTTGTGTACTTATTTCATGTGTCCATTAACTCCATGAGACCGTAGGGTGTCTCATTTTTCATTTTAGGTATCGGAAGGGTGCTCACGCATACTTTGTGGTCGATATGTGCCCTCAATGCGCACTTTTGCAGTGCAAGCTTTACAGCACACATCTTCTCGACAGTCAAAGTGAGGTTATGTTATTGCCCATCGTGCACAGCAACACTAAAGGCACAGGGGGTGGCGGTGCCACCGGCTTGGGCCCGCCATCGCTGCTCGCAGCTATATTTATTATTATTATTATTAGGGCCCAAGCACAAAGTGCGTAGGACCCTATTGTTTTTGTTAGGATTATTAGGGCCCAAGCACAAAGTGCGTAGGACCCTATTGTTTTCGTTAGGATTATTATTATTATTATTATTATTATTATTATTATTATTATTTTTTTTTTTTACGACTTCACGGGGCACTTTTGGGGCTCTTAACATGCTCAAAAACTCTTGAAACTTTGCACGCGGGTCAGAACCTGCGGTCATTAGGGCCGGGCTG
>NW_026265787.1:0-3043 GCF_025860055.1 Xyrauchen texanus
CACGCCAAAATTCCCATTTTATGGTCAAAAATGTTCTAATTTGGTACATTGATACTACAGGTCAACAGGAACCCTCAAACCAAGAATGGCCAACATTCACCCCTAGGGGCGCTACAGGTAATTCCCAAAAGTCCCATTTTCTGGTCAAATATTTTCTAATTATGTACATTGATACTACAGGCCAACAGGAACCCACAAACCAAGAATGACCCACATTTGCCCATAGGAGGCGCTACAGGCCACGCCCCAAAAAATATTTTCAAAGTGATACCATTTCCACGCCATTTAACCAATTCTTTTGAATCTTGGTGTACATGCCTCATTTCTCATTGGGAACAAAAACGCCTCAAGGATCCATAAGGTATGATGGATTTTCCTGTAGACTGAAAATGTTTCATTTAGGATTCAGACAGAAATACATGTTTTTTGGATTCATCCATTGAGAGGGTTTAACCCCAACCCTCTACTGATCAATTTGAAATGATTTGCCATTTTGAGGAGGAATCCGCATTGCTGCTTGCAGCTATATTTATTATTATTATTATTATTATTATTATTCTCCTTGAGCCCAAATAGCTCAAAAAGTCACTGGTCAAAACTTTTCTAAATTGGCACATTGATAGTCCATGCCAACGGGTACCCCCAAACCAAGAATGGTCAACATTCGCCCATAGGTGGCGCTACAGGCCACACCCAAAAAAAATATTTTCAAAGTGATACCATTTCCACGCCATTTGTCCAAATCTTCTGAAACTTGGTGTACATGCCTCATTTCTTATGGGGAACAAAAAAGCCTCAAGAACCCATAACTTCCGCCATGATGGATTTTCCTGTACGGTGAAAATTTGCAAAAACCTACAAAACTCTTCTTCTCCTGAACCGTAGCTCCAATTGACTTGAAATTTGGTACACATGTGTAGAATTGAAGTCTTTGAAAACGTTACTTAGGAAAAATGAATACGATACAAAATGGCTGAAAGGGGCGTGTTTATGTAAATGTCCAAATTTTAACAATATATACGTGTCAATAAATCAAATGTAATTTTGACTGATGGTTTTTCAAACCTAACATGCTTCAAGATGACATCACTCTGAAGTACTGCGCAAAGAATGGCCAACATTCGCCCCTAGGGGGCGCTACAGGCCATGCCGAAATTCCCATTTTCTGGTCTAAAATGTTCTAATTTGGTACAATGGTACTACAGGCCAACAGGAACCCACAAACCAAGAATGGACGACATTCGCCACTAGGGGGGCGCTAAAGGCCACACCAAAATTCCCGTTTTCTGGTCAAAAATGTTCTAATTTGGTACATTGATACTACATGCCAACAGGAACCCACAAAACAAGAATGGCCAACATTCGCCCCTAGGGGGCGCTACAGGCCACTCCAAAATTCCCATTTTCTGGTCAAACATTTTCTAATTTGGTACATTGATTCCATAGGCCAACAGGAACCCACAAACCAAGAATGGCCCACATTCGCCCCTAGGGGGCGCTACAGGCCACTCCAAAATTCCCATTTTCTGGTCAAATATTTTCTAATTTTGTACATTGACACTACAGGCCAACAGGAACCCACAAACCAAGAATGGCCCACATTTTCCCATAGGTGGCGCTACAGGCCACATCCCAAAAAAATATTTTCAAAGTGATACCATTTCCACGCCATTTAACGAATTCTTCTGAAACTTGGTGTACATGCCTCATTTCTCATTGGGAACAAAAAAGCCTCAAGGATCCATAAGGTCTGTATTGATGGATTTTTCTGTACACTGAAAATGTTTCGTTTAGGATTCAGACAGAAATACGTGGTTTTTGGATTCATCCATTGGGAGGGTTTAACCCCAACCCTCTACTGATCAATTTTAAATGATTTGCCATTTTGAGGAGGAATCCACATTGCTGCTTGCAGCTATATTTATTATTATTATTCTCCTTGAGCCCAAATAGTTCAAAAAGTCACTGGTCAAACATTTTCTAAATTGGTATATTGATACTCCATGCCAATGGGTACCCCCAAACCAAGAATGGTCAACATTCGCCCATAGGTGGCGCTACAGGCCACGCCCAAAAAAATATTTTCAAAGTGATACCATTTCCACGCCATTTGTCCAAATCTTCTGAAACTTGGTGTACATGCCTCATTTCTCATGGGGAACAAAAAAGCCTCAAGAACCCATAACTTCCGCCATGATGGATTTTCCCGTACGGTGAAAATTTGCGAAAACCTACAAAACTCTTCTTCTCCTGAACCGTAGCTCCAATTGACTTGAAATTTGGTACACATGTGTAGAATTGAAGTCTTTGAAAACTTTACTTAGGAAAAATGAATAAGATACAAAATGGCTGAAAGGGGTGTGTTTATGTAAATGTCCAAATTTTAACAATATATACGTGTCAATAAATCAAAAGTAAATTTGACTGATGGTTTTTCAAACCTAACATGCTTCAAGATGACATCACTCTGAAGTACTGTGCAAAGAATGGCCAACATTCGCCCCTAGGGGCGCTACAGGCCATGCCGAAATTCCCATTTTCTGGTCTAAAATGTTCTAATTTGGTACAATGGTACAACAGGCCAACAGGAACCCACAAACCATGAATGGCTGACATTCGACACTAGGGGGCGCTAAAGGCCACTCCAAAATTCCCGTTTTCTGGTCAAAAATTTTCTAATTTCGCACATTGATACTACAGGCCAACAGGAACCCACAAACCAAGAATGGCCAACATTCACCCCTAGGGGGCGCTACAGGCCATGCCGAAATTCCCATTTTTTGGTCAAAAATGTTCTAATTTGGTACACTGATACTACATGCCAACAGGAACCCACAAACCAAGAATGGCCCACATTCGCCCCTAGGGGGCACTACAGGTAATTCCCAAAAGTCCCATTTTCTGGTCAAATATTTTCTAATTTTGTACATTGATTCTACAGGCCGACAGGAACCCACAAACCAAGAATGGCCCACATTAGCCCATAAGTGGCGCTACAGGCCACGCCCCAAAACAATATATTCAAAGTGATACCATTTCCACG
>NW_026265788.1:0-3035 GCF_025860055.1 Xyrauchen texanus
TCTGCAAAAACAAACCTCAGTATTTCCAGTGTACAGTGAGGACTCTTCAGTGCATCAGAGAGCAGATTCACTCCTGAATCCTGCAGGTCATTGTTACTCAGATCCAGCTCTCTCAGTGATTTTGATGATTGTAGAACTGAAGACAAACTTTCACAGCACTTACCAGTGAATCTACAATCTGCAAATCTAAAACAAATAAAGAAACAATGATAAAAAGCAGTTGTATAAAACAAATGGTAATAACAGAGTGAATGCTCTACAGTTTGATATGAAGGGTTGTGACAGTCTCTGAGCCATTTATTGTTTCATTGTCACAGCTATGAACCACAAAATATTCATATTGTATATTCCAATGTACTAATAAATCTGCAAACACAAACCTCAGTATTTCCAGTATACAATGAGGACTCTTCAGTGCATCAGAGAGCAGCTTCACTCCTGAATCCTGCAGGTCATTGTTACTCAGGTCCAGCTCTCTAAGACTTGAGGAGTTTGAGCTGAGGACTGAGGCCAGTGCTGAACAACTTTGCTCTGTCAGATTACAGCCCATCAAACTGAGAGAAATGACAAGATAACAGTGTGTTAATCTATATGTTTTAGTGAAGGCTTCTCAGCACAGCTGTTGGGTACAAAGAAAAAATATATGGCCACTGTGTTTGATTGCTCATAGTCGTTTGCTAATTTTTTGAAGATCTTCTACTGTCAAGACCCAGTCTGGACTGCCCAACTTGTTTTGTTCTGGAGTTCTGTCTGTTTTGGTCCATGTGTGCATTTTTTTTGAGCACATGTCTTTGTTTGTGTTTGCGTCATCCATGTGCTCTACTTACTCCGACTCCTCATTCCCCCTTGCCACACCTCCTCATCTGATCCTTGTTGTGTTGATTATCATCACTTGCTCCTCATGTGCTCTCCCTCTACATACTGTGCCTTCTACCTTCTTGTGTCTGTTAGATCATTTTGTGAGTTTGGTTAGTCAGTCATTCCTAGTCTGTTTCTCCAGTTGGTGTTTTGTTTATTTTCTTAGTTTCAAATTGGTTCTATTAATTTTACAGTGAGAGTTGTTGGTTTGTATTTTTTTTCATAAAAGCTCTTTGTTTAGCATCCCAGCACTTGAGTCCAAATTCCTGCAAAATATCCTGATGTCTAAGAATTTTTGTCTCGAAAACATATTTGAACTTCCCCAAAACAACTCTAATGTATGATGGAAGTGAAGTTAGGTCAATTAAGCAGTTTATTAAAGTTATATATTAACAGCATAATACTTAAACTGTTTATCACACAGTTATAGCCTGTTCATTGTTATGTTAACATTTACATTTGTGCAAATCCTGATTAATCCTGTCAAACAATTAATTCTAATGAAATAAAATTAAACATATATGATTTATACATAAGCCAAATATTTTTCTCAGGTGCAAAAATCACGAAATAATTCCACAAAGTGACATCAGCCTGCAACACGCTCAAAGTAATCAAGGGTGTAGGTTGTTCCAGTTAAACGCATTGCATGTCTTACGAAAGGTATTGGACACTCGCACAACATAAGCAGTGACATACATCCAAGTCCATGTGACAGAGTGAAATATGCAAGGGGATAACATTTTTAAATGGATGGTAGGCCTGAGCAGCGCACTCCTGAGGCGTGAATTAGGCAAATGTGCCACATAGTGACGTAGCTTTTTCACAGAAGTAATGGCTGAACTGCAAACCATGTCTTTCACGCAGTTCAGGAGCAGTGTTTTCTGTGCGAGAGTGTAACACCCTTTGGGGTGGAATTTGTGCTTTGTAACTTTGCAGACCTTTTACATGCACAAACAGCTATATTACACACTAATGGAAAGGTAATGTAACCCAATAAGTATAATAGGGCCTTTTTAAGCCTAATCCAGACACTAATTAGATCATTTACTGTTTTAACAATGTAAACCAAAAAATTATGTCACTGTGACATCATCATACGTAACAATTTGCTACAAAAAAAGTCAATTATTTAGCTGTTTTAAATGGCAGCAAATGTATGTGCTTCTCTTTCACAATGTGGCCCTGTTTTTCAGGCCACCTTGTAAAACACTCTGCATTAAGCTGAGAAGTCAATTTACTCTATCAATCTTTTAAAGAGAAAATAAGGCTTTGACATCATGTATTTATACTTACGCTCATCCTATAATGACAAGAGAGATTTCAGAAGACATGACAACATTTCTGGTAAGTGAACACAGTGATCAACGATGCTCTCTGGTTTTTATGGTGCATTTAGAGAATTTTTAGGAAGAGAATGTTTCAGTGCATTGATTGTGCGACTGGGACAGCCGTAAAAATGGCGAGATTTACGATCTGCGAGATTTACCAGTTGTAGTAGTGGGAGGAGATGAAAACGGAGCCATCAAGCCGGACACATTCTGTTTCACGACATGTGCTGAACCCACATTAGTCACAGAAGATCCCACAATTATTTCTTTGTTTATTAGAGATGAAGTGGAAATCAGAACTCAGGTTTGAAATTTACATATAAAAACCGAAAACAAAAATTGAGTTCTTCTAAATACAGCGTCTGCTGTGTGTACAAGAGAAAGTCCAATAAAAGTCTAATTATTTTGATACCAATAAAGGAGACCATATTTGTAGTAATTTGGAATTGTTTTTATGAATAAACATGATATTACTGTGATAAACATATTATAATATGAGATGAATAATGTGCTGTTATAAAAACATGATTTAGCAAGAGTTTATTGGAACTGGAGATTTCATAATAAACACCTTGGTAATGGCATACCATCATACTACTCTTAATTCTTTCTCAGACTGACATGGCTGAAGTAGTAAAAGTAGCATGTGTCATTTGATATTTATATGCATCCCATGAAACACACGCTACCATTGTCATCTGTGATTTTGGCCAATCAAGAATAAGTTGTGACATCATCAGAGCTCTTGCAGCCACTCTGGAGAAGCTGCATTGGCAGTGCCAGCCGACTGCTCTTGAATCGCACACAAGGTACTTTAATGGCATACATCACGGTGACATGGCACTG
>NW_026265789.1:0-3033 GCF_025860055.1 Xyrauchen texanus
TCATCGGGCCATTAGAGCAGACAGTGTGCGGACATCGCTTTGTATTAGTCCTAGGGGATTATGCAACGCGATATCCGGAAGCAGTGCCCCTGAGCAACATCTCAGCACATAGTGTTGTGGAGGCACTCTTCAAAATAATCTCCGGTGGGGATTCCAAAAGAAATCCTCACCAATCAGGGCACAAGCTTTATGTCATGTACACTACACAAGCTTTATGAACTATTGGGTATTAAATCGATTCAGCACCAGCGTTTATCATCCACAGACATATGGCCCGGTGGAGCAATTTAATAAAACCCTTAAGGACATGATTCGTAAGTTCTTGCACGATGATGCAAGAAATCGTGATAAATGTGCTTGACGTCATCCGCGAAGCTTGGGAGGAGGGACCTTCAAATAGCAAGAATGAAATTCAGTACGTTCTTGATCTTAGAGCAAAACTCCACACACTGGGGCAATTAATACAGGAGAATTTGCTCCAAGCTCAAGAACGACATAGGGGAACTTGGCTGCGGGAATTTGCACCGAGAGATAAGATACACATATTACTCCCAACATCGAGGTCTAAATTACTTGCCAAGTGACAAGGGCCATCTGAGGTCACACGACGAGTGGGGGACCTCGATTATGGGGTAAAGTGAACCGATAGAGGGGTGCACATCAAATATATCACCTCAACCTCCTGAAATTATGGAGGGAGGCGGTCCCTGTGACGTTGGCTTACAGTAGTTCTGGAGAGGGCGGAGCTCGGGCCAGAGGTGAATACAAACCACAATCATAACACCCCGGTCACTTGTGGGGACCACCTCTCACCATATCAACTCACAGAGGTTGCCGAGTTACAACAGGAGTTTGCAGATGTGTTTTCCCCTCTACCGGGTCGTACGAACCTCATCCAGCACAACATCCAAACCGGGAGGGGTGGTACGTAGCCGACCCTATCGTTTGCATGAACACAAAAAGAAAATAGTTCGGGAAGGATTAGATGCGATGCTTGATATGGAGGCAATAGAGGAATCCCACAGTGATTGGTCCAGCCTGGTTGTTCTTGTCCCCAAGAGCGACAGGTCTGTACGGTTCTGTGTGGATTACAGAAAAGTGATGACACATGATGAGTTGCTCGATCGGTTAGGCTCTGCTCGATTTTATTCGAGGGTAAAAACGACTTCCACCCTCATTATGTCCACCCTCATTTGCATATCGAATCTGATTGGCTGGATTGTTTCACAGATAAATCTTTAGGACGGTCGGTCCGATTTTGCCAAGCTTGGTGTCATCGAATTCAGAATTCCGTCTGCTTTCATGTGACGAGGAGAGATGAACAGAAGAAGAGAGCAATGGAAATGTAGCGCTGAAAAGGTAGAAGAGTCTTTTGCACGTAGGTTGTGAGTGGTTTAAAAAAGTCACATGTACGCCTTTAAGATTTGCATGAATACGACTGTGGTAATGAACGCATTTTTCACAAGAACGCTGAAATGTTTTTGTAGGAATTGTTGGGTGGGATAAACTCAATCCTTTATTATTATTATTATCATTTCATGAAACTTATCGGGCCATGCTTGTGAGGAGGAGATTATTGTGTTGCGAGCAGAGCAGACTTGAGTCCAGTAAATATTAAAGAAATTGTTCCAAAAACAAATGCATCAGAAAATAACCGAAGGACTTGAAAACTTTTAAGAATACAAACGGTATCGAATCTTGCCACACATATCTTGAGATGACACACTTTTTAGGGGCGTTTTGTCCTTTGAAATGAAATCTGCAAAATCCAATAAAGCCCCTTCGCGGTTCAATCACTGAGTCATCGATTACAATAACAATCCATTAATTCAGATTTCCTTAAAGATAATTTTTTTATTATTATTTATTTTATTTTATTAATAATCATGCCAAGGTCTTACATGAAATTGTGTCAAAAATTGCATATTTTTTTTTTAAAACACACATACAACAATATGAAAAAAAAAACAAAAGCCAGAGGGAGAAAAAATAAATAATTAAATCTATATAAGGTTGAACAATGGAAGCATTTTTTGACTTTTCAATGATTTTTTGTTTTTTATGCCCATAAAAGACATAATATAGAAGTTACAGTCAACCAGAAAAAGTGACTTGACATTGCAACTCTCAACGTGTCCAACTTGATGAAGCCGGATAACCGTTGCATTTTAGTAATGAGTTCACAAGTGAAGGGATGATGAATTTTATTATGACAAGAGGAGCTTTAAAAACAATATAATAACAACAAATAGCGATACGTGAAATGGCTGAGGCTCCAGTGAGTTAAAATTGTAACTACATGGTTTTCGACGGGTTTTCACAATTCAAAGCCTTTTTTAAGATCAACAGTCCATGCAATGTCAGTCTATGGATAAATGTTTGTCTGTGGGTGGCTGCTGTTCTGAAGGTGCTGGCGGTGTGGGCCTGGGGGTTGCCGAGAAGACCAGCGTTGGCCCCGTGACTCTGGGAGGTATGCTCGTGGAGATACGGGGCTTCGCTATGGCCCGCATCATATATGGTGCGTCCTGTAGCGGAATTTGACAGCGTGGTTGGTTTCCCCGGTGGCGTCCCGGGGGACCGTGCTAGGAGCGCGTTTGGGGGCGTTTGGAGTCGATTGGTGTAGGTTTGAGTGGAGTGTTTTTGGGGGCCAGTGGCAGCCCTTGGTCAGGCCAGAGCAGGACAGAGGATAGAAACCACAGATGGCAAACACGCCATCTTCTTTAACTTTGGTTCCGTTGGTCCGATTTTTTTAAAAACTTTGTATACGTGTTCTATATGTGATCCTCCACCTGTCTGATTGTCTCTGTCCTCGATCAGTCTTAAGAGTTTTGATTTAGACTAAAACACATACTTCTCCTATGGTCTAACTTGCTCTATATTGTGTAAATGTTGTGTCTTTTTGATCAGTTTTGATCAGTGTGACTTGTATTTAGTTTGGAAATGTGTTATGTTCAGAAGTTGGTTAAGTTTACAGTTAAAGATGAATAAAGAGATGCAATCTTAATTTGTGTAAGCATGGTATCTTTATGATAC
>NW_026265790.1:0-3015 GCF_025860055.1 Xyrauchen texanus
ATTAATTTGTATAAATCTTTAAAAAGAAATATTCTTAGAATAAAATGTTTTTTTTTTGGATAATCTTTTCATATCTGACATCACTTGACATTACTGATGATAGCTGAATATCCAGTTTTATCTGGAAATCTTTCAATATGGAAGATAAATGTGTTGAAAATGCAGTTTTATGTTGTCTTGAAAATTTTAAATGGAACTATAATAGGACTATAGTGAAACAAACTTGATGTCATACCAGTTCTAGTATTAGTAATTGCATTTATATACACAGCTATATGCTGAAAACTATCAAAAAACAACTTTTCAAAAGAAATCATGATGTCAAAACATTTGCACAAGACACGTGCACATTGGATAAGCCACCAGAACAATGGTAAAGGCGTTTAAATCTGATGCAAAAACAGGCAAAAATCTACTTATGCCAATATTTATTACCCTTAAACCCTTTTTTACCTTACCCAGATAAAAGAAAACTTAAGGCGTTTACATAATCTTACCCATTGTCGGGTTATTAAAAGTAGTCAGTGCAAACGCACTCAATGTTTTGGTGCCCTGTTCTCTTAGCAGAGACACATGTGATAACAAAACATACAAAATTCTCTAAAGCTTGCATTTAATTCATTCATTCATTCATTCAAAGATAGGCAGGTCCAAAAAGGAATACAATATCACTCTGAGGGTCAAAACATTATGATTAACCAGCATATGCATTCTCAATCGACTCAAAACAACACTGATCCATCTTGACTCGAGTTTATCTCACTGGTAGAATCCATTCGGGACTTGTTCTGGGTGAATACTAATGCACAATGGTCGAGCTGCATTTGACAAGCTTGTCAAAACATTTGGCGAATTGAGTTTGGGGCTGTATTGCCTGGTTTGAGCTCAGGGCAGACCTGCACTGTGCATGGCTCTACTAATGGCTCTGGTAAATCATTTAGAAGTCAGAATATGCCATTAACTACATTACAACGCCTCAAAGCCGCTAATGTGTGGATAATGACAGTTGGGAGGTCCCACTTGAACCAGATAATGGAAAATTAACCTTTTTAAAGGGCAACACAGATCCATCTTCCTGGATTCAAACAGAAAAAAAAAACTAGATGTTGTTGTCTTCAAAGTCAGACCTGTTTAATAAATAAGTCTGAAAAGCGGGTGGGTTTATCAACTAGTGTTGAACTTTGAGAGAATTAACCATTCTGTTAAGGCGATTAGTGCGAACTATGGACTGACTGCAGTACATAAGAAATGAGACGTCCATCTTCCAGTAGTAGTACTTACTGGAGCTACAATCTTTCCAGTTTGTCCAACCTGCATGTCATTGGGGACATAGCCAGCATCAACGGCAGCTCTGGAGGCGCCAACTATGAGAAACATTGTTACATTTGTTGATCTTGTACATGTGATCTTATACAAACGTTAACAATAAAGTATTACTGAGCCAAATATGCTGACATAAAGTTATGCAGCTGGCTAACATAGATGAGGTTGTCACAAAATTGCAAGAATGACTCAAAATAGTCTGGGCATCAACAGTGAAAATAGGTTTAAAGTGATTAACCAATAACAAATAATTTTATAGCAGATGTATTAATAGCGTTCATGGAGTTACATAATATAGCAGCTATATAATTAGCAGCTATTACTTCAAATGAATAACCTATTTTAACCATTTAATGAAAAGTATAAGATATATTTTACACATAAAAGTACATATTTTTTGTGGTGAACCAGTGAAAATATTGGCAGGGTAAGTAAAAATCTACTAAACCAGGCCAGCAGAAAAAATCCTGTAAAATGAGCGCTGAAATACCAAACTAACACCTGCACTGAAGAGAGATTCTAGATTAAAATGATGATACAATAATGACAAGACAACCAATGTCAAAGAGGCCACATCATACCAGCTGCGTTGAGTTGGTCAGCGAGGTCATAGAGCAGTTTGAAGTTCTCGCTGTTCTTCAAGCCCCTCCCTGTTATGACGGAGAGACGGCAGATGGGCATAAAAAATGAAATTACTGACAAGGTTATGACTTCACTACGATCAATACTGTCTCAGTTTACTATTGATTTTCCAGGGGAAAAAAAAAAAAACCACAGGCTTGAAATTTCCAGGGAATACCCGAAATAATGACCTACAGTTCAAACACAGCGAACATAAACACAGGGACAATGCAGTCCCTGTGGGAAACATTTGTTTTTTGTTGTAATGTTTTGATTCATTATTTTTCTTTGATTAAACAATAAGAGGTCATGCTATATTGTGAATAAAGTCATGACTAACAGCGTCTAAACACACTAGAGTTTATGGTGCAAGAACCTGCAAATGAATTGATTTGAAACTGGATGGAGCATCGAAAGGACGAAAAGAAAAACGAACGTTGTAAACAAAAGTTGAAAAAATTTCAACTCTGACCCATCTGCAAAATGTACCATTGGTCGAACTCTAAATTCTAGGTATGGCACATAGCAGTGTTTCCTGCACCAATTTGAAGAACAAAATACATTCTTTTGTAAAGAATGTTTACCCAAGCTTTGATCTTGTGTAGGACAGTGTTGTCTGATTCATGAGCAAATTAATCTTTTGAACCGGTTCTTTTTAGAAGAGTATTTTAGCACAACTGAAATTCTGCATTGACAAATCAGCATCCTGAACTAAAACTATCCATTTCATAAAAAGTATGAAGATATTTCAGGTCAATTTCCTGTAATGGTCAGTGGAGGTCCACACGCAAAGTTCTTACCTCCTGACACGACCACTTTAGCACTGGTGAGCTCTGGACGGTCACTCTTGGTCAGAATTTGTTCCAGCCACTCAGAGAGTCCAGCAGGGGTAGACGACGAGACTGCAAAACCAATGACATCTCGTGAGGAGACATCCAAATAAACAGG
The DNA here is from genome assembly GCF_025860055.1 of Xyrauchen texanus. Taxonomy (NCBI): domain Eukaryota; kingdom Metazoa; phylum Chordata; class Actinopteri; order Cypriniformes; family Catostomidae; genus Xyrauchen; species Xyrauchen texanus. Next base: position 2,893 of record NW_026265790.1, read on the forward strand.
CCAAGTTGTTCCCGAATACCCTTTACAACCCCTTTAAAGTCAACGTTTAAACAAACTAGCCCATCAAAACCTCGTAACAGAGTGGAGGATTAGCTAAGGATATATACAACTCCACAAAAATAC
>NW_026265791.1:0-3000 GCF_025860055.1 Xyrauchen texanus
CCACTCCCAAAATTTCGTTTTCTGGTCAAAAATTTTCTAATATGGTACATTGATACTACTGGCCAACAGGAACCCACAAACAAAGAATGGCCAACATTAAGCCCCTAGGGAGCACTAGAGGCCACTTGAAATTCCCATTTTATGGTCAAAAATGTTCTAATTTGGTACATTGATACTACAGGTCAACAGGAACCCTCAAACCAAGAATGGCCAACATTCACCCCTAGGGAGCTACAGGTAATTCCCAAAAGTCCCATTTTCTGGTCAAATATTTTCTAATTATGTACATTGATACTACAGGCCAACAGGAACCCACAAACCAAGAATGACCCACATTTGCCCATAGGAGGCGCTACAGGCCACGCCCCAAAAAATATTTTCAAAGTGATACCATTTCCACACCATTTAACCAATTCTTTTGAATCTTGGTGTACATGCCTCATTTCTCATTGGGAACAAAAACGCCTCAAGGATCCATCAGGTATGATGGATTTTCCTGTAGACTGAAAATGTTTAGTTTAGGATTCAGACAGAAATACATGTTTTTGGATTCATCCATTGAGAGGGTTTAACCCCAACCCTCTACTGATCAATTTGAAATGATTTGCCATTTTGAGGAGGAATCCGCATTGCTGCTTGCAGCTATATTTATTATTATTCTTCTCCTTGAGCCCCAATAGCTCAAAAGTCACTGGTCAAAAATTTTCTAAATTGGCACATTGATACTCCATGCCAACGGTACCCCCAAACCAAGAATGGCCCACATTTGCCCATAGGTGGCGCTACAGGCCACGCCCAAAAAACAAAATTCAAAGTGATACAATTTCACGCCATTTGTCCAAATCTTCTGAAATTTGGTGTACATGCCTCATTCCTCATGGGGAACAAAAAGCCTCAAGAACCCATAACTTCCGCCATGATGGATTTTCCCGTACGTTGAAAATTTGCGAAAACCTACAAAACTCTTCTTCTCCTGAACCGTAGCTCCAATTGACTTGAAATTTGGTACACATGTGTAGAATGGACATCCTTGAAAGCGTTACTTAGGAAAAATGAATACGATACAAAATGGCTGAAAGGAGCGTGTTTATGTAAATGTCCAAATTTTAACAATATATACGTGTCAATAAATCAAATGTAATTTTGACTGATGGTTTTCAAACCTAACATGCTTAAAGATGACATCACTCTGAAGTACTGTGCAAAGAATGGCCATGCCAAAATTCCCATTTTCTGGTCAAAAATGTTCTAATTTGGTAAATTAATAGTACAGGCCAACAGGAATCCACAAACCAAGAATGACCGACATACGCCACTAGGGGGCACTACAGGACAAGCCAAAATTCCCATTTTCTGGTCAAAAATGTTCTAATTCGGTACAAGAATAGTACAGGCCAACAGGAATCCACAAACCAAGAATGACCGACATTACGCCACTAGGGAGCACTACAGGACAAGCCAAAATTCCCATTTTCTGGTCAAAAATTTTCTAATTTGGTACTTTGATACTACAGGCCAACAGGAACCCACATACCAAGTGTGGCCCACATTAAGCCCTTAGGGGAGCTACAGGCTACTCCAAAATTTCGTTTTCTGGTCAAAAGCGTTCTAATTTGGTACATTGATACTGCAGGTCAACAGGAACCCTCAAACCAAGAATGGCCAACATTAAGCCCCTAGGGAGCACTACAGGCCATGCCGAAATTCCCATTTTCTGGTCAAAAATGTTCTAATTTGGTACATTAATAGTACAGGCCAAAGGAATCCACAAACCAAGAATGACCGACATTCACCACTAGGTGGCGCTAGAGGCCAAGCCGAAATTCCCATTTTCTGGTCAAAAAGTTATAATTTGGTACATTGATACTACAGGCCAACAGGAACCCACAAACCAAGTGTGGCCCACATTAAGCCATTAGAGGGCTACAGGCCACTCCCAAAATTTCGTTTTCTGGTCAAAAATTTTCTAATATGGTACATTGATACTACTGGCCAACAGGAACCCACAAACAAAGAATGGCCAACATTCAGCCCTAGGGGGCACTAGAGGCCACTTGAAATTCCCATTTTATGGTCAAAAATGTTCTAATTTGGTACATTGATACTACAGGTCAACAGGAACCCTCAAACCAAGAATGGCCAACATTCACCCCTAGGGAGCTACAGGTAATTCCCAAAAGTCCCATTTTCTGGTCAAATATTTTCTAATTATGTACATTGATACTACAGGCCAACAGGAACCCACAAACCAAGAATGACCCACATTTGCCCATAGGAGGCGCTACAGGCCACGCCCCAAAAAATATTTTCAAAGTGATACCATTTCCACGCCATTTAACCAATTCTTTTGAATCTTGGTGTACATGCCTCATTTCTCATTGGGAACAAAAACGCCTCAAGGATCCATAAGGTATGATGGATTTTCCTGTAGACTGAAAATGTTACGTTTAGGATTCAGACAGAAATACATGTTTTTTGGATTCATCCATTGAGAGGGTTTAACCCCAACCCTCTACTGATCAATTTGAAATGATTTGCCATTTTGAGGAGGAATCCGCATTGCTGCTTGCAGCTATATTTACAGATAATTATTGTAATTTTACATAAATTTGACTGTAATTTTAGAAAACTGAAAAAAATACAGTAAAATAATATAGTAATTTATCCATAAAAAATTTAGAAAAACATGTAATTTGTCATTATTGTCATAAACTGTAAAATTCCAGTTGGGTTGTTAATTTACAGATAATGTCTGTCATTTTACAGAGTTTTGAATGTAAATTAAAAAAACAGAAAACTACTGTAAAATGTTTATTTTCTGTAAAATTAAGATTTTTTTTTACGATACTATACAGTGCAGGCAATGGATGTCATCTCTTAATACATTCAAATAATTTAATAGTCCCAAACTGTTAAGAATTGTGCAACTCATAAAAATCACATTATTGCCATATTTAACTCTGAAGCTACTTCTAAACATAACTCAGATCACATAAAATC
>NW_026265792.1:0-3000 GCF_025860055.1 Xyrauchen texanus
TGCAATAATTCATCCATATTTTTTCCAGAGCAAAAGATATTTGTGTCATCACCGAACAATATAAATTTCAACATTGTACATACTGTAAAGATGTCATTTAAATAGAGAATAAATAATTTTGGTCCCAAAACTGAACCTTGAGGAAGGCCGCATATTACTGTTTCTAATTCAGACTGTGTATTATTAATTTGTACATACTGAAATCTATTACTTAAATAACTCTTTAACCACTGATGTGTGACCCCTCGTAAACCATATTGTTCACATTTTTTCAACAGTAAAGCATGGTCAATAGTGTCAAACGCTTTACACAAATCAATAAACACACCCACTGTATTGAGTTTTTGGTCAACTGCAGCTGCAACATGTTCAACAAGCTCCATCACAGCTAAGGATGTAGAGCAGTTGTTCCTAAATCCATATTGGTGCTCACTTAGTACATCGTATTTATTTAGAAAGGAGTCCAATCTGTTTATAAACAATTTTTCAAGTATTTTTGAAAAATGAGGTAACAGTGATATAGGTCTATAGTTAGTTAGTGTTTGCTTATCTCCACTTTTATATATTGGTAACACCTTTGCTATTTTCATTTTATCAGGAAAAGTTCCAGTTAAAAAAGATCTATTACAAATGTAGGTGAAAGGTTTAATAATACAATGGATGACTTCTTTGATAAGAGCCATATCAATATTATTGCAATCAGTAGACTTTTTATTTTTAAACTTACTTACTACTTCTAAAACATCACTATCACATACTCCTCCAAGAAACATTGTGTTAATATTATTAAATGTAGGACTAATATATTCCTTATTTAACTTTGGTAACTCATTCGCCAAATTTGGACCAATATTAACAAAATACTGGTAAAAGGCATCAACAATAGCCTCTTTATTAAGTTGACTTGTGAGAGCCAACTTACTGAAATCCTATTTAAACTTATTAAGTTGGCTTGTGAGAGCCAACTTACTGAAATCCTATTTAAACTTATTATTAAGTTGGCTTGTGAGAGCCAACTTACTGAAATCCTATTTAAACTTATTATTATTATTATTAAGTTGGCTTGTGAGAGCCAACTTACTGAAATCCTATTTAAACTTATTATTATTATTATTATTATTATTATTCTTCTGAGACTAAAATTACCAAGACTAACTCCTCCTAGAGCTTTTAAGCTACAGGCACCAAACTCGGCACAGACCTTCAGACTAATCCCGAATAGTGTGCTATATCTTTTCTAACTGATCGGACTTACGGTTTTCCTAAAAATGATGATCAAACTCGGAAAAAACTCCCATTGACTTAACATTGCGGAATGTTCAGAAATTCAAATTCCAACTGACATTTTCACACACACAGACAAAAAGGGCCTGTCAGCCCTGCATCTCTCCCTCTCTCTCTCCCTCAGAGGATTTCTTTTATCAAGCAGCCAAAAAGTAATGACCTAAAATCTTCCTAGCCACACACTAAAACATGCTAAAAACGTGCTAGCATCTATCTGAGGGTCAATATCTATCTATCTATCTAAATATCTATCTATCTATCTATCTATCTATCTATCTGAGGGTAAATATCTATCTCTCTCTCTCTATCTATCTATATCTATCTCTCTATATATCTAAGGGTAAATATCTATCTATCTATCTATCTATCTATCTATCTATCTATCTATCTATCTATCTATCTATCTATCTATCTATCTATCTATCTATCTATCTAGCAACTAAGTTAAACTTTTTTAACACTACACTGTAGAACTGGCTCATTAGAGTCATTCATTTGGGAATCAGACTAAACTGGTCACACTGTATGTTTCACATTGTAGATTCAAAAGAACTGGCTCATTAGAGTCATTAATTTGGGAATCAGACTACACTGGTCACACTGTATGTTTCACATTGTAGATTCAAAAGAACTGGATCATTAGAGTCATTAATTTGGGAATCAGACTACACTGGTCACACTGTATGTTTCACATTGTAGATTCAAAAGAACTGGCTCATTAGAGTCATTAATTTGGGAATCAGACTACACTGGTCACACTGTATGTTTCACACTGTAGATTCAAAAGAACTGGATCATTAGAGTCATTCATTTGGGAATCAGACTACACTGGTCACACTGTATGTTTCACACTGTAGATTCAAAAGAACTGGATCATTAGAGTCATTCATTTGGGAATCAGACTACACTGGTCACACTGTATGTTTCACACTGTAGAGTCAAAAGAACCGGCTCATTAGAGTCATTAATTTGGGAACACACACAGACAAAAAGGGCCTGTCAGCCCTGCATCTCTCCCTCTCTCTCCCTCATTGCATAGGGATTTTGTATTGAACATAGCTCTGGATCACAGTGTCATAGAGACAAGGGGCGGGCTCATTTTACTCAGACGACCAATCAGTCTCTCGGGATCATTGTGAAGCTATCAAGCCACGCCCTAGCAACAATTTAAAGCACCTTAGCAACAACTCCCATAGACTTCTAATGAAAGATATCAAAGGGATATCTCCGGATAGAAGTGTCATAGAAACACAAGGGTGGTCTCGTTTGACTCGGGGCAGCAAACAGCCAATCATGAATCACCTCAACACTTCCTAGCCCCTCCCTAGCAACCACTGTCGAGCACCTTAACAACCAAAATCCATAGAGGGATATCTTCCATTCTGAATGTCACAGAGGCATGGGAGTTGGTTTATATCATTCATACTGACAAGCAGCCTTTGGAGTTTCATAATTGGCAGCTGTCAAGCCACTCCCTAGCAACTAAACAGAGTACCCTAGCAACCGTTTAGCAATAACTATATCTCTGCACCAGAAAATCAGAGAGACTTCTGGGTTCATTTATTTCAAGCAGGATGGCAAGGAGACTTGATAAGTATCACTATGGTAACTGCCTAGCAACCACATGGGGTTACCCTAGCAACCGAGTAACAAATCACATATCTCTGCACCAGAAAATCAGAGAGACTTCTGGGTTGATTTATTTCAATCAGGATG
>NW_026265793.1:0-3000 GCF_025860055.1 Xyrauchen texanus
CGGGAAAATCCATCATGGCGGAAGTTATGGGTCCTTGAGGCTTTTTGTTCCCCATGAGAAATGAGGCATCTACACCAAGTTTCAGAAGAATTGGACAAATGGGGTGGAAATGTCATCATTTTGAAAATGGGACTTTTGGGTGTGGCCTGTATCACCCCCTATGGGCGAATGTGAGACATTCTTTGCATAGGACTTCAGAACTAGAAAAAAAGTTTGTCAAGACAAACTTTGATGTTAGCTTGAGAAAGGCCGAACCTTGAACCAAGATTGGAACTCTATGATAACAATAAAACAAGATCACTTCAAAAATGTGGACCATTCTTGGTTTGGGGGTACCCGTTGGCATGGAGTATCAATGTGCCAATTTAGAAAATTTTTGACCAGTGACTTTTTGAGCTATTGGGGCTCAAGGAGAATAATAATAATAAATATACCTGCAAGCTGCAATGCGATTCCTCCTCAAAATGGCAAATCATTTAAAATTGATCAGTAGAGGGTTGGGGTTAAACCCTCTAAATGGATGAATCCAAAAACACATATTTCTGTCTGAATCCTAAACTAAACATTTTCAGTGTACAGGAAAATCCATCATACCTTATGGATCCTTGAGGCTTTTTTGTTCCCAATGAGAAATGAGGCATGTACACCAAGTTTCAGAAGAATTGGTTAAATCGCGTGGAAATGGTATCACTTTGAAAATATTTTTTGGGGCGTGGCCTGTAGCGCCCCCTAGGGGCGAATGTTGGCCATTCTTGGTTTGTGGGTTCCTGTTGACCTGTAGTATCAATGTACCAAATTAGAACATTTTTGACCAGAAAACAGGAATTTTGGCGTGGCCTGTAGCGCCCCCTAGGGGCGAATGTGTTCCATTCTTGGTTTGTGTGTTCCTGTTGGCCTGTACTATCAATGTACCAAATTAGAAAATTTTTGACCAGAAAATGGGAATTTTGGACGTAGCCTGTAGCGCCCCTAAGGGCTGAATGTTGGCCATTCTTGGTTTGTGGGTTCCTGTTGGCCTGTAGTATCAATGTACCAAATTAGAAAATTTTTGACCAGAAAATGGGAATTTTGGCATGGCCTGTAGTGCCCCTAGTGGCTGAATGTTGGTCATTCTTGGTTTGTGGATTCCTGTTGGCCAGTAGTATTCATCGTACCAAATTAGAACATTTTTGACCAGAAAATGGGAATTTTGGCGTGGCCTGTATTGCCCCTAGTGGCTTAATGTTGGCCATTCTTGGTTTGTGGGTTCCTGTTGGCCTGTACTATTAATTGTACCAAATTAGAACATTTTTGACCAGAAAATGGGAATTTTGGCATGGCCTGTAGCTTAGCTAATGTTGCCATTCTTGCAGTACTTCAGAGTGATGTCATCTTTAAGCATGTTAGGTTTGAAAACCATCAGTCAAAATTACATTTGATTTATTGACACGTATATATTGTTAAAATTTGGACATTTACATAAACACGCTCCTTTCAGCCATTTTGTATCGTATTCATTTTTCCTAAGTAACGCTTTCAAGGACTGTCCATTCTACACATGTGTACCAAATTTCAAGTCAATTGGAGCTACGGTTCAGGAGAAGAAGAGTTTTGTAGGTTTTCGCAAATTTTCAACGTACGGAAAAATCCATCATGGCGGAAGTTATGGGTTCTTGAGGCTTTTTTGTTCCCCATGAGAAATGAGGCATGTACACCAAATTTCAGAAGATTTGGACAAATGGCGTGGAAATGGTATCACTTTGAATTTTGTTTTTTGGGCGTGGCCTGTAGCGCCACCTATGGGCGAATGTGGGCCATTCTTGGTTTGGGGGTACCCGTTGGCATGGAGTATCAATGTGCCAATTTAGAAAACTTTTGACCAGTGACTTTTTGAGCTATTGGGGCTCAAGGAGAAGAATAATAATAATAATAATAATAATAATAATAATAATAATAATAATAATAAAACCATCAATTACAATAGATTCCTCCTCGAGGAATCTAATAAAACCATCAATACAATAGATTCCCTCCTTACGGAGGAATCTAATAATAAAACCATCAATTACAATAGATTCCCTCCTACGGAGGAATCTAATAATAAAACCATCAATTACAATAGATTCCCTCCTACGGAGGAATCTAATAATAATAATAATAAAACCATCAATTACAATAGATTCCCTCCTACGGAGGAAATCTAATAATAATAATAATAATAATAATAAAACCGACAAATACAATAGATTCCCTCCTTACGGAGGAATCTAATAAAACCATCAATTACAATAGATTCCCTCCTACGGAGGAATCTAATAATAAAACCGACAAATACAATAGATTCCCTCCTTACGGAGGAATCTAATAATAAAACCATCAATTACAATAGATTCCCTCCTACGGAGGAATCTAATAATAAAACCATCAATTACAATAGATTCCCTCCTACGGAGGAATCTAAAAAGGGAATACTCAAAAAAAAACAAAAATCTTCCAAGCAGTGGGGGCAAACAGACAGACCAAGGAAGCACAAGGGGCAAACAGACAGACAAAAGGGACACAAGACAGGCAGTCCAAGGGGGCACAGACAGCAGACAGGCAGTCCAAGGAGGCACAGGGGGCAGACAGGCAGTCCAAGGAGGCACAGGGGGCAGACAGGCGGTCCAAGGAGGCACAGGGGGCAGACAGGCAGTCCAAGGAGGCACAGAGAGCAGACAGGCAGTCCAAGGAGGCACAGAGAGCAGACAGGCAGTCCAAGGAGGCACAGGGGGCAGACAGGCAGTCCAAGGTGGCCACAAGAGGACTGGATCAGGTGGCCTGGGAGGCAGCCTCAGGACCACAGCCATGGGGAACTCCGAGGGCGGAGCTGAGGGAGCCACTGGAGGCGGAGCCGAGGGAGGCTCAGGAGGTGGAACTGAAGGAGGTTCTGGAGGCTCAGGAGGCGGAGCTGAGGGAGGCTCTGGAGGCTCAATAGGCGGAGCTGAGGGAGGCTCTGGAGGTTCAGGAGGCGGAGCTGAGGGA
>NW_026265794.1:0-3000 GCF_025860055.1 Xyrauchen texanus
GTTTCCTCAACCTGTTCCAGTACTCGGTTAGACTCCACCCCCATGACCGCCCCACTTCCTTCCTCCTGTCCAATCCCGGAGGCTGGCTGGGAATTTGAATTTCCGCCAAAACCTCCGGTCCCGCCTCCTCCTCTCTAAGTATTATGGTTTTGTATGGTTGTGGGGCAGCCATTTTGTTTGCTTTTAATTTGTTGGCAAAGCTTTTAGGGCAATCTCTGTAGAGGTGGTTTGAATCTCCACAGAGGTTACACCGTCTGCCATTGGTACATTCCTCGAAACTGTGACCAATTTCTCTACACTTCCCACATATTATCTCTTGGCATGCTTCAGCAAGATGCCCAAATTTCGCACACTTCCTACACAACTTGGGCATCCCCTGATAATGAATGTAGCCTCTGTTCTCTCCCAACACAATCATGGAAGGTAGATGTTTCAGACCCTGGTAGCCCCCGCGCCTTCCCATTGTTTAATGGGAATTAGCCAGGAGCATGTCCAAATGCCATCCTCATCCAACACTTTGACTGGTGGACCTCGAACAGTGCAAAATCTACCCAGCCAAATACAGATATCATCTCCAGTTACTGTTTCATTGAACATCCTGACAATCACAGTTTTAAATGTGTTGTCAGAAAGTTTCTCACGAGAAAACATGGAAAACTGGGCCTTAACTGAATCAAACTTTTGCCAAAACATACTCAACAAGGAAGCACTTTTGAAACTTAGGTCAAACCCTTTGTTCAGGGGCAGAGTCATTAAACAATTCAATTCATCAGGCTTAAAATTAAGGGTGTTTTGGATCAGCCTTCTGGAAAAGTCAAGCCGTGACATCTCCAGAAGCTTCCCTCCACCTCCCTAAATAAAATCAAGACGCTGTGGTGCCTCCTTGTGCCAGCACGGGCAGCTGACATTTTGGAGGCACCAACAGGCTAAAATACACAATAAAAAATATAAAATTTTACAATAAAAGACTTAAAACAGCAAATAAATTAACTCAAATAAGCAATAAATATGACACAAGATAAAAATAAAAAAAAAACTTACCTTTTCAGTTGTCTGCAAAAGCTCGTTTCAAAATGTTCTCTCAATTGGAATAGCCCAAGGCCACAACAACGGCTAAAGGCTCCGCCCAACTGAGAAGTCGATCGCTGTCTCCACCTTCAGAACTTAGCCAAAAGGCCGAGAAGCGATGCCGTAATCACTCTGTGAGAGGACGGCCGGAAACGGAAATGCGAGATGAGGTCACGGTGAGAGCGTCAAAGGTCACAAACTATCAAGTAGACATGGACGGTTTGACCAGTGCGGGACCAAACAAAATGGACCATGCCACTCCACGATGCAATATTAGCGCGCAACACTTTTCAGCGTAACAAGCAAAGCATTGTTCCCACCAAAAAACGATCAAATGATACTTTATTGATGTCTTTCTCTCAGCTCGAAGGCCGCTGGAGTGCCGTTGGCCGAAACCCCGTGTGGAGGCCAAACTGATCTTTCTACTCACATTTGAACATTTGGGATGTATGTTTTCTTCTGCTATATTTTTGTGTGCCCTTCGCAATGTTATATTACACATTGGCTTTTCGTGTAAAGGGAACAATGTGTATGCATTGTCAATGTGTGCCCAACCAACGCTGACACCACACCTAGCTTTGTTTCTATGTCTCAGTGAAGGACGCTGTAAGGCAGGTGCCAGTGAGTCTGGGCTACTCCTCGAGAAAACAAAAGGCTCTCATGAGAATTAACATCTGAACTCTCTCTCGCAGATGTAACAGCAACATCCGAGATGCAACATACTGTGCAGCTAACACCTCCCTTCTAAAGTATCTTCATCTTACTCCTCCTCCTCACTTAAAGCTCACTAAAAACCTATGCAATGTGAAGTGTGTACAAAAAGTAACTATAACATGTTTGGTATCATTTAAAGTCTCTCAGTGCGCCTGGTAAACTGGTCTCATCCTCCCAGCCATAATGAAAAGCTAAAAGAAGTTATACAATATGTGAAATTTGGTGTGCCCCTTAAAGGTGTGCCCTCCCCAGATCCTCCATACCTCCTGTATGTTAATCTACAGGAACCCCTCAACAGGGGACCAAAATCTAATTATAATGACAGACACCACCATTTGGTAAGCATGTTGAATTATCTGGGTATTTAAGGAGAGGCGACACATTGCTCAGGGCTCTCTGTAATCAGATCGATCCCAAACAGTTTACTGTTTGTAGTTTATTTCAGGTGATTGCAATTCGTATTTCTTATGTTTTGATAAAATGTCTAACTTTGACTTATCAATGTCTAATTGGAATTGATGAATTGATTATGTTACCTGGTCAATAAATTGTCAACATTTGATTTTATTCTGACTGACTCTGACATTGTGTTTCCCAAACAGATTAAACGATTCGTATGTTACCGCAAGTCTGCGTCAGATTAGTGACGACTAATATTTGGCATTGATTCAAGTGTACTTGGTTTGCAAAGACAAAAAGGGAATTTCCGTTTAGAGCAGCAAACGCTGCTTGACCAATCTAAATCTGGGTGTCTTACCTCTGTTTTAATTTGATGTTTCTCCAGATAAGTGTACGTGGGAAACCACGCATGGCCAATCCAAAGCTATTATAAGAGAAGTTATGTTGGTCAACTTACATCTGTAATAGTGGCTGTGACCTCTAATGAAGAAAACGTTAAGTTACATTCAAGTGTATGCAATTCCATGGGGCTATACTGAAGTATCTTTGATTGTGTATACGTGAACGTGACCGATCTCAGGTATATAGCAATTACCTCTGTTTGATGATCCAATACTGGCCGCTTGTGATCGTGAGACCCGCGGTGTAGAGAAAAACACGCGAGGACCTCTAGCGTTGGTTCCGCGCGGTGTTCTCCGGCGGTCAGAAGAAATAGCGGTGCTGTGTTAATAGATTTCACGACACTAGCAATGGGTACAGACATGTATTTTGAGCTTGCTGTCACAAAAATAGACTGGACCAATGAGGTTTTGCTAACTT
>NW_026265795.1:0-15000 GCF_025860055.1 Xyrauchen texanus
TAAAATAATGCACATTAAGAAAATAAATACAGTGGTTTAATCATTTACATAAATACAATTAGGGCTATATAAGTGCATACTGTACGAATCACACTGACAGGTATGCCAATAAAGAACAACAGGACCTGTTCCTAGACTTGGCAAGCAGCACAGACATAATCTATCGCAGTTGAATGCTGTGCACATGACCTGTGGTATGAGCGTAGGCAGCTGACACAGTCAATCTGAAAATTTGGATCGATAAACACAATTCAAGCATAAAGCCATGACTAGTCTGTAATGTTAGTAAATTGATGCCATAATCTCTGTTTACATTCATGCATTTGGCAGCAAATGCAACTTACATTGCATTTAAAGTAAGTACACATTTGTTTTGATCTGTTCTAGCATTCCCTGGGAATCGAATCTATGACACAAGATTTGCTAGCAACATGATATACTATTTTACCAACATAGCTCAAACCATAACATAAAAAAACTATGTATCGAGTTTTATAAATATTTACCCATTCAGTGTCTCCACTTGCATTCCCGCAGCAAAAGCACAACTGGGCCAAGTCATCTAGAAAATGAATATACAAAGCAAATATATTTGATAAGAGAAAGTATTTAACATTGACCCAAATATTTGCACAGTGCATCCTAAAAGGAACAGTGCAGAATGTGAAACACAAGACAAGTGTTATTGCATTTAAAACCCCAAAATGGCTGGCTGGCAAAATTGAATGATGATTACGTTAAACTTACCACTGTTTTGCAGTAGAGTTACAGCTATGGATTTTCTCAATTCTTTCACTGACTCTGTCAAATTTGAAAACATAATTGGCTCCTCCTGAAGAATGGATTCAGCAAACTATAACAAAAACTTTATTTGAGAGGAATGTCACCATCATTAACAGGCCATGAGCACCTTCATTTACTCAAGAGTGTGTAACTGTGTCGATCTTTGGCTGATTAGGATTGGATAGTTTATCATGACAACGTGCATCGTCCAGTACTTATGTCTTAATACCTTCAGTGCAAAAACTCCACAGGATGTGGTATCCCTTTGCTTTGGATGAGGAGCTGAATCACATGCCCAGGTTGCCACATCATATCCTTTGTGTCTTAGAAATGACCTTAACATAAAGAAATAGCGAACAACACTATAACAGATTAAAGAGCTACTCATCATAGTTTCAAATGTATTATAAAAATGTATTTGATTTCATTGTTATTACCTTGTTACCTCCTGGCATTTCTTTAGATTTGCTTCACTTTCTCCCAAAGGGTCTAAGAATAAAGCCCTCCTCTGTGCTGGCAGCATGACCTTTCAAGTTTTTTAGTCATAGAAAACTATCAATAAGTTATACATGTAGTTTTGGTCATTTCAATATTATGTTTAAAACAAATTCTAAAAGGTTTGCTGATAGTAGTAGTTAATATTGATGTTATCTTAATTAAAAAATGTCAAAATATCCTAATAATAATTGAGCCTTATTGGAGTTTTTGCATCTTATACCGTAACAGTCCAGTGGTGGTGGTCATTGATCATACCAATAATGTATTTGTACATTGCAGGATTAATCTAAAAAATAAATACATATAAATACACACACACACATATATATAAGGTTTACAGACTTCAAAGTATGTGTAGTCTTATAGGAAATAAATTGAAGAAAACCAACCTTAAGTTTTGATGCTTTACCTCTCCAAATATCTGACATTTCAAATGAATCAATGTAAAATGCTCGCTCTGCTGACTGCAAATTAAATTTATTCACAGCCAGGAACATATACGCATTGATGACCTGCAGACAATGAAAGTATTTCACTTACATAAAGTTGCATACACTTTGTGCATTAAATATGATATTTAAGTAAAACCAGTTTGGCTTTCCTACTTCACTCTCAAGGTCCACATCTGGAGAAGTTGTGTATAAGTCAGACAAAAATAGTTTGTACTGGTCCAATTCTGGACACCAACACAAAAACCTTCTTTCCTCCCCAAGCATCTGCAATGCCTGTATTTAGAGAAATAATGAGTAAACTTTACAAAGTATTATCTCCAAGTTTATGATGCACACATTATTGCAAACTTACATTTCTTTATGTCAGGACTTGTTATTTCAGTTTGAGTCAAGTCATTTCTTTCAGCTGCTGCAGTTTGTCTGCTGGGGAATAATTCTGAGTGGTGAATGAAAGACAGAAAGTTTTTTGGTTTGTTTCGTTTACTTATGACAACATATATTCAACATAATTGACAATAAATAGATCATTTCATAATAATAAATGATATAGGTGTTAAGAAATAAAGGTGGAAATGGGAAGTGATGCTGGAAGAATTGTAACCAGACTGAGGTAACTAACTGCTTACATACACTTTATTGACAGGATTAGATGAACAAGCTGCTCCTGAATTAATGTTAGGAACTTCATTTTATTGCTGCTTAACTTTCTATATCTGAACATACATATGTGCTTTGAAGGGGAGGAATGTATTGTATTTCTTTAATGGCATTAACAATAGGATTCTTTCTTCATTTCTTCTATGACTATTTAAGGCATAAAATTATGCAAGGCTGTAGGTTTGGTTTTAACATGGGTAGACATGTTTAAAAATCAACCTCATGTTATTTGCCTAATATAATTACACAGCTCTCTCTCCTCTGTGTAAAGTGCCCAACTGATCAGCTGGTCTTATTTACATTTAATAGTTATATAGATGGTACAAAACAGTGATCAACTTCCACTGGTGTGATGTGTGTATTGTTGTCAAACTCTCGCTAATGAGGTACTACCAGAGTACAATTAATAGTTTACCTAGGTAAGGTCAGGTAAATGTAAAGTTTGTTGCTGATTAGGGTCAGCATATTGTATCTATTAAAATATATTTAGTATTGATCTTGACTTTCTGCAGTTGCAATTATTTTTCTTTCTAAAAATCCCATTCTTGTTTTGTGGTAACTTATCAAATAACAGACTGGAGAGGATTGCAGGTTCAGATCTTTTACTAATAATTTATTTATCTTACAAGTTACAACAACAACAGCTCTCCACCACTGGAACTCAAAGGTAAGTTATTTTCTACCAGAAACAGCACAACTTAATCTATCACATCTCTTATAATGTATACATACATATATATATATATATATATATATATATATATATATATATATATATGTGTGTGTGTGTGTGTGTGTGTGTGTGTGTGTGTGTGTGTGTGTCAATTCATTATATGTGACAATGATTACATTAGCATTGCATTATTAAATAACATTGTTATTTTCAATAAGAACACTAAAAATGGGGTAAAAAAAAAAGATATCTATATATTTGCCTCTTGGTTTTTACTCACCGCTTTCAGACCGAAGTGTGCTGGAATCCAGAAGACGATGCTGAAGCATCTTCACGTCTGCACGACTCTCATTAATTAATTGAACTACAAGTGTTCTTAAATGCTCATATCTCGTTCTAATGTGTGTTCTTTTGATCACTGAAAAGGTGAGAGAGGATGATGATGATCAGTTATGTGGAAGAAACGATGGTTACTCTTCGGTTACCAGCCGAATATAAAGTGATTATTGTGTTAATGATGACGGTAATAGTGTAACTAAACAAATGCTCCTAGTCATGTATTATAATTTTGTCAATGTAATTTGTACATTGAGTGACAGCACTATGTCCTTTGACTGTATAGGACTAGGACAGGGTATACATATTTGAAAGTCAAGTATTTGTATTGATATTTGTAAGTATGACCGTATCTTTGTGCACAAAACTGTTAGTTTGATTGGCATGATTCTACGGTTATAACTGAGAGAATGATAGAGAGAGAGAGAGAGAGAGAGAGAGAGAGAGAGAGAGAGAGAGAGAGTTTGCATTGTAATACAATTGTAACAAAATCAGCTCTAACCTTTTTTCACCGATGTCCACTTCATGTTGACGCTAGTAACTGTTTCTCTGTTAAAGAGTTAGTTGCTAACTAAATAGGCATGCTTCACAGACGCACCTCCCCCACCCCCGTCAATTAAGAGTAGTTGCCAGAAAAAAAAAGTGCAAATAAAGTGCCTATGATGTTAATTATAATCATCATAATACATTTTTCATCTTAATAAAAGTCTTGGCAATATCCTCTTTGCTGGCAGTTTTTATGGACCTCTTTCTGGGGATATCTCCCTTCATCTGGGGCACCTGGCCAGTTCAGGTTTTATTTTCTTTAAAGCATTTGTTTTTGCAGCACTATTTGGTAAGGGCACCTTTGTAATGTTAGCGCCGCCCCCCATACAGGTCCTTATTTCCTGCTATGACGATTTCAGTCTAAAAGTGCCACACTTCCTATTGTAGATGAAAACCGTTGCATGCATTTTGACAAATCTGTGAACTTGCCAAGACATGGATAACTTTGGTTGCCAAAAATCAATACTAGTTGCTATTGCTGTCTATTTGACCAAATATATTTTAACAGTGTCAAACCACATAAACCCCAAACGTTTCCCATGTTGTAGTCTAAATAATACAAGTCACAGTGTTTAAGGAAAAAAAAGGATTTATTTACATAAGCCAACGACTCCACATACAAACATTGTGATGAAGTCTGTGCTCAACTTTAATGACAATGTCAGTCATCAAGCCAAGTGAGGTCCCTCCCTTCCCCTCCGAATGATGTTCGCCGGACACCATAGTCCCACAAGAGCTCCTCATTCACCCCAATGTCTCGTAGGGCATGGAACAGGACACATTCCCTGGCTCCACTGGGGAAGTTTAAGGTGGCCCTGTGGGGCTGCACATTACAGTGCTTCCGGGAATGGTTCATTCTCCTCCCAAACGTGTCTTTGTCTGGGTGGCAGTCACAAGGGAATTTTTGGGCATCGATGCACAGGGCCTCGCCTCCCTTGCCCTTGAAGAAGAACAGATATGACGGCTCCTCTGTGAGATTGTCCACTCTCCTCTCGCCCTCCTGCTTGGAGACTACTTCACCGTGGTAGTCGCACACGATCTGATTCCTCCTGAAGTCCATTGTGGTGATGACTCCTGTACAAAGATAAAGAAACGTGCTTTTGAGCAAATGTTTTCACTCTCACTCTTCCTCTATTCAATGGACTGTGTAGTAAAAATGTTTGCGCACCTTTACCCTTTCCCTCAATGTGTTTAATGGACAGCCCTTTCCACTTCTGCTCGAGCACACAAGTAATGATGGATGCATCGTTTCCGATCTGTGCTCGAGCAGAAGGCGGTTGGATGGGGGTGCCCATGCCAGCAGAACGTCATCAGCGGTTGGCACATTGGTGGTCCAGGTGGTCTCTTTATTAATTATGCGCTGGATATGAACCGCTGGGGTTTGATGCCAGTCCTCTCAGTGGAGTGGTCTAGGAGAATTACATCAGATCAGATTTCATCCAAGATGACCTCACAGAGTTGTGGCACTTATATACTGCGTTGTGGCAGTGTAAATAGACTAGAAACACTATACGCACTTACTGAGGATGTACCGCACACGTTGTTTGTACTGGACCCTTCTCCAGTGAAAATAGCAGCTGCGGTAGTGCTCAAAGCCTGCCTCTGCTGCCTGCTGCTTTGTCGGGGGTTCCATGCAGCGTCACAGGGAAGAGGTCCTCAAAAGCACCCCAAAACCTTGGAAACGGGACCTGTGCTGATGCAGCAGGCTGCAATGTACTGCAAAAATAAACAATCAAATTAGTTTTGGGTTCAGCACGCTTATGAGCATCACAATTTTGAATTGATGTGATTCTTCTGTACCTTTCCTGCACCTGCAGTACCCCTTCATCAGCAGATGAGCTGGCGGGATTCACCACCATTCCTCCTGGCAGCTCTTCTGGCGTTGCAGCTCCCTCCTGCTGCCTCTTTGTGTATCTGTTCACATAAAGGGGGAAAAGAATATAAGAGAGAGGCCTATTGTGTAACCATGTGAAAGCTGTTGTATTCTCATGAAACACTGTGATGAGAGTACTCACTTGAGTCGTAGGCGTTCCCCGTCTGCGGTGGGATTGGTGAGTGGGAGTCCTGATGCTCCCAAAAAAAAACTATCCCTGTCGTCACCCTCTGGAGGTTGGTTCTTCAAATATCCTGGCCGAATGTGACTGAAGTAACAGTCGAACCACTGTGGTAAAAGTTTGTGCAAATCTTGTATTACATGTACATCTATTATCTAAACACTATTAATAAATTGCTTATGAAAATGTGTGTAAGTGGATGTCTTACGCTCTCTTCTTCTTTGCTGAGTTTTAAAATGTTTTTCTCAGAGAGATTTATCAGGACTTTGTCTCCTTCTGATGTCCTGTCATTCCAGTCCTGTACCTATGAGAATATTAAAATGGGACCAAAAAAGATGGCTGTCAGGTGTCACACGTTTATTGCTTAGCCTCACCACATGTACGATCTGTTTGAACAAATCTAGAAAATATGTCACCAACATTTAACTGTTGACAAAGAGAACAACTAAGAGGTCAGCCAAATCACTGTCAGCCGTAAAAGCAAAGTTAAAGACTACAAGCTCACTTTAAATTCCATAATGCTCTTTGGAGCCTGGTGGTGAATCCACAATAATGTAGCCACACAGTAATGGCGGAAGGCTGTCTTGCTCTTCTCAGAAACAGCTCTTTTTTTAAACAGGCAATTGCAAACGTTGGCCATTTCCACATTGGCCAGAGCAAGTACATCTGTTTCCTTGATGGTGTTGCTGAAGGAATTTAGTGGACAAAAAAAAAAAAAAAAATTGTATGACCAACATATTCTTCTTTAAATTGATCCAGTAAGACTTTTAAATGCATCAGATTAGACATACAGAGCACCTGTATTCTTTAAATGAAGGCAAATCATTTTCCACACACAGAACGGATTACCTTTCTGTGATGAAAAAGCCTTTTTCCTTGAAATACACTGCCAGGGAATCACAGGATGGGTCCTCCTTGACAATTTCCCTCACCTCTGAAATATTCAGTGTCCTTGCCTCTCTTGCCCAATTCCTCTGTGACTGTTTGGCCCTCAAGACTTCTTCCTCAATGAACTGATCATCTGCATCTTTCAAGCATGATGTTTTCAGATGTTGAGCAATTTTAGTCTGGGGCTTGCAGCACAACAGGCAGTAAACAAGGCGATTGGAAGGATTCCTGCACACAACACAAATCAAATGAGTTTCTGATCATTTCACTGTGACACAACAGACATTAAAATTACAACATGTTTAACAGTAAGAGCCATGCAGTTATAAGAATTATAATAGAATTATATATTTAATTTAATAGTGCCTTTCCAGAGCTCAAGGATGCTACACAATAAAGAAAACTAACAAAAACGCCATATAGACAATTAAATGGACAGCCAACAGTTGCCCAGCCAGAACAAAAACAAATGCAGTTGCATATAGCAGATCAAATTGGGCAATCAATTAGACATATCAATCCTGTACAAAAGAACACATAACATCATGTAGACAGTAGAGAAATTGTAAGCAGTGGAATATAAACGTAGAGAGAGAGAGAGAGAGAGAGAGAGAGAGAGAGAGAGAGAGAGATGCTTTATCATTTTTGTAAATAAATCAAAACTTACATTTTTTAGAAGTACAGTACGCTTGGTATTTCTACAGTGATGACGAGCTTCTTCTCCGTTTCTCCGCATTGATTTAACAGTGACGTCAGCTGAAGTTCAAAAGGTCTCTAAAAGGTCAGGATAAGTTCAGATGACGTCATCGAACCTTGGCGTGACCTTATCAAACGAGTCTCTCTTAAAAAAAAAAAAAAACGAGTCTCTCTTGAAGTTTCTCTTGCATTAGGCGGCGTTCGTTGTGATGTAGTCCTAATTTAGAGCGTTTTACTATTTTTCGCACCTGTTGCACTATAGCTTTTGAAGATAGCCACACTTTGAAGGTCTGGCCCCACTCACCTGAGCACCCAAATCCCGTTTTAAGTAGCCTACTGCTGTGACAATATATCCAACCATTTGAAAGCGTTTGGATGGGACCTGACATTAACAGGGCAGCTATAGCCTACTCGAATTTTATTATTATTTGAGCAAAAAGGGAATTCCATTTTTGGAAAAGTTTTAGCGGTTTCAGTTTTTAAAAGTCTATGGTTCTAATTGTTTGATGCTTGAAAGGGTTTTCATACAAAACTTTACATCAGTAGCCTATTATTGGATGTGTAATACATACAGGCATTTCGTTCTTGTTTTGTGAATATCCAGCAAATAAAGAGGCTAGAAAGTCCTTATATGTCATGAAACTAGAAGTACAAATCAGTTGTAAATGTTTAGTAATATTGATCTACATTGTGTGGTTATATGAGAGAGTATATATTAATAAAAAGAGTTTCAATATAAGCGTTTCATGCACTCAGCGAAGAGACTTGTAATGAGCTTTAGTTACGCGTGTATTCTGTGTATTATATTGCGCAACTGTAGTGAGCACGCATCCAAGTCTTGCGCACATCATTACACTTGTGAGCATCCATGTAGTGACAAAAATAGCTGAAGTTATTCGATTAAATGTTATAAAATGATAATGATTATTTATGAAACATTGCATTCCCCCACGCCACCGATTTTCAGAAGTTATGTCATTTGAAAATGCCCGATTAAATCTCCCACCATCATGTGGAAAAATTGTGAATTGCGCACTGTTCAGAATGCCGTTTTATAAATTGTTAAAAACACATTGATACATTTTTTTATAATACACTGTTGAGGACCACCCACCCCCTCCCCTCTGTTTTTCTCAAGTACAAATTATTAATTACTACTTCAATCTGAAAGTAATACAAAATTACTTAATGTTCATTTTGTTAAATCAACAAACTGTTTAATATTCAAAACAAATGAAGAAGGATATATAAATATATTCGCGTGTCTGTGTGTGTGTAAACATGTATGTTTATGTGAGTGTGTACAAATAATATATTAAATAATGAACATTTTAAACAAATAAATAAATACAAAATGTAGCCTAACAAATAAAAGAGCCTAAAACCAAGCAAACATAATATTCAGCCATTTAATAAAATTAAATCCTACGGCTTTTCTTCCACCATTTTCTTTAGCCTTTCTTCTGAATTTTTAAGCTCAGTTATTAGCAGTTGTACTTTTAAATGATCTAATTCAGGGTGCAAGACAAGTAATGCAACAATCCAAACAATATTACGTCAATTATTCATTCATATTATTGAAGGAATGTGTTATTCGTTATTATTATTAAATGTCATAATGTTTTATTTCAAACGCTACCACTGAGCGAACAGTTTACTGTTGTCAATCGCTTCTCTGGGATTGATTGGCTGCTGTCTCTTTTGCACACTAATGATTGGCGGATGCCAGCAGCAGGTTCCGCCTACTCGTTTCCTTTCCCTTCCGCTGATGTTTCACATAATATCCACTTACTGGAGGTACCGGTAAACGCTTGAAAGTATACTATACGTAAAACGAATATTAATGTTCATCATTAATATAAAATGTTGCATGTATTGCATGTCCATACATGTACAAATTGTCCGTGTATTCTTCATTAGGATTGACACATGATGTGTTAATAGCGAAACGCACTGTATAAGACACATGATCGCGCACACACCCACACACACATTAAATATTGTGATTTTTGACAGACATGCAGAGGCAGGCAGCCATCAATCCTTGTTCCTCAAGCCAGGATGAAGACATTTTTTTACTGTGAGCGCATGTTTGCATGATGTTAATTTGCTTGTGTTAGGAATGACAGCACAATCACATTATATTTGCATTTCAGCATTCAATACAACCTTATATTACAAGACACACTTACACAAGGAAAAAAGATTTTAATGGTGATCTTTTGCTTTTTTGTTAGCCTCAACAGCCTGACCCTCCTGCTTCAGTTCCTAATGAGGACAGAGATTATCCTGTGAGTAGATGTTGGTTGTTGTCAAATATAATGTTATTGAATTATAAAATGACATTATTTTAATTACATTTACTTGCATTCCTTGCCACTGCCTTTGCTCACTGGTAGATTTAACATAAGTAAATATAAGCTGAAAAGCTGCTTTGGAAACAAATGCATTGTGAAAAGCAATATTTAAATTGAAATCAAACTATATGCTGTTTGAAGTTTTCATTTTCTATTAACTGGACTTACATTTACATTTATTCATTTGGCTGATGCTTTTATCCAAAGCGACTTACAAAAGAGGAATACATTATAAGCTGAATCATTTTAAGGAGGCAGTGGTACGAAAAGTGCCGTATTACAAAGTTTCACTTGGATCAGAATAGTAATATTCAAGACAGATTAAAGTGCAACAATATTTATTATTGTAGTGACTGGATAAGTGCTCATGAAAAAGATGTGTTTTTTGAAGACAGAAAGCGAGTCAGCTTAAAAGATGTAGCTGTGAAGGTCATTCCATCAAAGTGGAACGATGAAGCCGAAAGTCCGGGACAGGGTTTTGGTGCCTCTTTTGTTGGTACAACAAGGCGACATTCTTTAGCCGACCGCAGATGGGAACGTAGCCTTGAATTTGATATGTGCATCAACTGGCTGCCAGTGAAGAGAGACAAGGAGTGGTGTAACATGCGCTCTCTTTTGTTCATTAAAGACCAGATGTGCTGCTGCATTCTGGATCATTTGCATGGGTATAATTGTGCATGCAGGGAGGCCTGTAATGAGAGTGTTACAGTAGTCCAGTCTAGTTATGACAAGTGACTGAACAAGAAGTTGTGTGGCAAGTTCAGAGAGGAAGGGTTTAATCTTACTGGTATTGTAGAGTGTATGTCTTTGAGGTGTGGTCTGTGAAATTTAGTTTCTGATATCTGACCATTTTGGAAGTCGTTACTGTAGTTGAACCCAGCTGCATGGTGATGTTGTGTTCAACAGCAGGGTTGGCTGTAAGGACAAGGAGTTCGGTCTTGGCTGGGTTAAGTTGCAGGTGGTGTTTCTTCATCCAGGCAGAGATGTCTGCCAAACGGGCAGAGATTTGAGCAGCCACTGTGGTATCGTCGGGCTGGAAAGACAAGTAGAGTTAGCGTGTCAACAGCGTAGCAGTGGTAGGAGAAACCATGTGCCTGAATGATAGGTCCCAGTGATATTGTGTATATAGAGAAGAGGAGTGGCCCATGCACTGAGCCATGAGGTACCCCAGTAAGTAGCTGATGTGGCTTGGACACCTCACCTCTCCAGGCTACCTTGAAAGACCAACCGGAGGGATAGGAATTGGACCAGTCAAGCTCAGTTTCTGCAATGCCCAGAGACAAGAGGATGGAGAGTAGGATCTGATGGTTTTAATGCGTCAAAGGCTGCAGAAAGGTCCAGCAGAATCAGAATGGATGATCTGGATCCAGCTTTCGCCTGTGTCAGCGACTCAGTGACAGACAGCAGGGCAGGCTCGGTGGAGTGTCCACTTTGAAGCCTGACTGATTGTCATCCAGCAGCTTGTTCTGTGAGAGATAGGCAGAGAATTGATTGAAAACTGCCCTTTCAAGTGCCATGAAAGGGACAAGAGAGACTGATCTGTAGTGTTCTACTTGTGTGGGGTTAAGTGCAGGTTTTTTCAGTAGCGGGATTACTCGAGCCTGCTTATATGTAGTGGGAAAAGTGTCTATAAGTCGAGATGTGTTAATTATGTGTGTGCAGGTAGGATGGACGGAGAGATGGCCTAGAGAAGGTGGCAAGGAATGGGGTCAAGGGAACCGGTGATTGGGTGGTTGGAGAGGAGGAGTTTAGAGACATCAACGTCAGTCAGAGGAGAGACCATAGAAACAGAAGAGCTGTAAAATAAATTTTGTGTGGGGAAGAGAAGTAGAGACAGCAGTGGAAAAGCACGAGGGTGAAAGAGAACGGAGTTTACGGTGAAAGGAAACCAAATGCTGAGTCTGTTTTAATATAAATGGGAGAGTCATGTTTTGAATAGAACAAAGTAGCGATCAGAGACCTGTAAAGGCGTAACAAGAATATTTGAGTAGGTACAGTTACATGTAAAAATGATCTGTGAGTTGATGTAGTGCTTAGTCTTTCCGAGTCAAGCGAGGCCAGAAGACCATGAAGTTCAGTGGCCTGTGGCTTGTCTTGGTGTATGTTGAAATCTCCAAGAACCACAAGTGGCCTATCATACACTTGAGGACAGCAGGACATCCAACTCTTCAAGAAAGTTTGCCATCTGACATAGAGGGTAATAGATGACAACAACGTATATTTTTGGGGTTGCATTGTAATAATAGCTTGGAATTCAAAATAATTATTATTACATAGAGAAGAAGAGTGTGGTGAAAATGTCCAGTTGTTTGGAATGAGTAAACCTGTTCCCCAACCCCTACTGTTGTGTCAAGGGGTGTGAGAGAAGGAGAAGTTGTTTGAGAGAGCAGAGGTTGCTGTATCCTCTGGACATATCCATGTTTCTGTCAGTGCAAGGATCCTGAGGGTTGACTGTGTGATGAAGGGTGGAATGAAGTCAGCTTTGCTCACAGATGACTGGCAGTTCCAGAGTCACACTGAGAAAGAGAGTGGAGCAGGCTTCTTTTTTTTTTGCACATTTGCATAACTTATACATGCAATAGAGAATAACCAGTATATTTATCACTTTAATTATTTGCCATTCAAACACAATCAATGCCATTGATTCAAATTTTGCGTCTGTCGTTTCTGTATGAACATCAGCTTTTGGAATTGTATCACTCTGCCTCTGAAGAGCAGGAAGAGGAGCAGTTCAATTTGGAAGACACTCCTCTAGAATTCCAGCAGTTTCAGTAATGTAAGTACATATTTAGAAGTTCAATATTAAGAGTATACAGTTTGACTACATCATTCATTTTACTGTCATTCATGTATCACTCATTATTATTGAAAAAGTTTATTCCACAACAAATCAAATTTTCTTTCATTTTCCCTTCTCTGTTTTTTCAGTTCGGTGAGGAAATCAGATTGAGGGACAGGCCAACACTACGCCAGTTGCCCATATTCTGTCCAGAGTGTGATGTAAGTCCATGTGTGCATGATGTTGTCTTCTTTATGATGTTGACTTTTAAGTCATTCATCAGATATATTTATTCAGATACAACACCTCACAGGGAATACGCGTGTTGTTCTTTTTTTATCTTGCAATCCTGTAGACGATTCTATTTCCCTTCAGTCCCGATGAGGATCGACAGGATACTCGTCCTGCTTCATCTGTGAGTACATACTCTGGGGAGCGATACCATACCAAGTTAGGTGTTGGAGGGGCGGCTGACGCTATCTCCTGGCTCGCATGTCACGTCTCTGCTCTACTTAATCCGATAAGGAATTGAAGTATAGACATTGCAGGGGCAGTAGGCATAGTTTGATTTCTAACAGAGTAAAGGGATGGAATATAGGGTAGCTCAGCTCATTAATGGTGTGGGTTGGGGAGTGATCCCTGGTGAAATGGCTTGTCTGAAGGCACTGACAGAGGTATACAGGCAGTAGTGCCCAACAGGTTTAAACATCACCCTGTGCATTTGAATGTATGAGTGATATTAATATGATGAGTGATGAATGGCTGAAGAATAACATTACTTTTACAGTCATTCCTTTAAAACAGTGTTTTAACACATATAACAGACCATGTAGTAAAGTGAGAAGAACATGTTTACAAGTTACTGAATATACTGTTTGATGAAGGCTATACTACATCATTCCTTGAATCCTTTCATTGTCATTCGTGTACCAATCACTGTGACACTGTCAATGATTTATTTTTTATATTTTATGTTTTCGAATACTTCATTAGCAGGAGGCCTCAGCTGCAGGAAATAGACCAGGCATCGGTCATTGGAGCTTTTCCAGTGTGAGTTCATGTCTTTGATGTTAACATGCTGTGTGTGACAAATGAGCAAACAAAATGTTTTGCCCCCACTGATATGTCA
Source organism: Xyrauchen texanus (assembly GCF_025860055.1). NCBI lineage: Eukaryota > Metazoa > Chordata > Actinopteri > Cypriniformes > Catostomidae > Xyrauchen > Xyrauchen texanus. The sequence goes on from NW_026265795.1 coordinate 13,849, forward strand.
TATAAGTTTTATTCAGATACAACACAATACAGGGAATACATGTGTTTTGATCGTTTTTGTGTCTTGCAATCCTGTAGACTGTTTTATTTCCCCACACCCCCAATGAGGAACAAGAGGACACTCATCCTGCTTCAACTGTGAGTACATATTGTACCACTATTTTTTTATTATTACTATTGTACTCCCCTCGTGGTGGCGCAGTGACTCAATCTGGGAGGCGGAGGACGAACCTCATTTGCCACCGTGTCTGAGATTGTCAACCCACGCAACTTATCACGTGGCTTGTTGGGAACGTTACCGCGGAGACATAGCGTGTGTGAAGGCTTCACGCTATTCTCCGCCACATCCACGCACAACTCACCACACGCCATCCCCAGAGCGAACCACATTATAGCGACCGTGAGGAGGTTACCCTTTTAGACCCTTTACCCTCTGTAGCAACCGGGCCAACCTGGTTGCTTATGAGACCTGGCTCGAGTCACTCAGCACACACTGGATTCGAACCTGTGACTCCAAGGGAGGTAGTCAGCATCTGTACTCGCTGAGATACCCAGGCCCCCCATACTGTACTACTATTAATGCATGAGTGATATTACTAAGATGAGTGATGAATAGCAAATTTTGATTTGTTTTGTGCTTTACACAAGACACTTTATTTCAAAGTAGCTTTACAGAAAATTAAGCTGTCATTTTTAAATCTATTCTTTAAAACAGGCTTTTATTGACTGAATTTACAACACAATAACATGTTTTAAAAAGTATTTCAAAGCAGAAAAGTACTGATAACAACCTCATGTTTTTCTTTTCTTCTTCTTTCCAAAAGGTTGCCACTGTCAGCGAAGTAGATGAAGAAAATGTAAAAAATAAATAAATAATTGTTTCATTCAGTGTGTTTTTTTGTGACAAACAAACAGTGTTATAATTTTGCAATACCTTTTTTAACTCATTGTTTTCCACAAAAGGAGTTGTTATAAATAAACCAAAAATGGTAATTTAAAAATTTAAGAAAAACAAATAAAACATTTAACTGCAAGCGGCAGTTGTCGGGGTCCAAGCATATATGGCGAAATTACTAAATTAATCAACTTTCAATTTCTTTTAGCGATTATGCAAAATTGATATTTTCTTAAGATATAGAGCGCCCCTAGCATC
>NW_026265795.1:20000-45000 GCF_025860055.1 Xyrauchen texanus
CAACTTAAATGTCTGCCCTTAGCCACTGCCTGGTAATATTTCAGATTTCACTCACCAGTTCAGCACGTTCAGCGTCCTTTCACAGCGTGTTTATAGTAAAAGTTTGGTTTGCCTTAATGTGTGTCCAAAGATAAGATCCATGTATCATCTTTATTACCCTCTTTGGTCTTTACAGGTAGATATCGATAAAAAAAAAGAAAGATAAAATTAGATTTTAAATTAGAAACTTCTAGATAAAATTAGTATACATTTACTATAGTAATTAATACTCTGACACTAATTTGGGCAAAGCGCACTAATGACTTCTTTAAGACTTGAAGCTAAAAGTTGACGATTTGTAAATTGACTTGGACTTGACTTGGGACTTGACTGCCTTGACTTGGGACTTGACTGCCTTGACTTGGGACTTGACTGCCTTGACTTGGGACTTCACTCGGGACTTTAATGCAATGACTTGAGACTTACTTGTGACTTGGAAAACAATGACTTGGTCCCACCTCTGCAAGTTGGACACGTGGAGAGTTGCAATGTCAAGTCACTTTTTCTGGTTGACTGTAACTTCTATATTATGTCTTTGACGGGCATAAAAAACAAAAAATCATTGAAAAGTCAAAAAATGCTTTCATTGTTCAACCTTATATTATTTTTATTATTTATTATTATTTTTTGGCTATTCATGTTCTGCAATTTTGGACACAATTTAATGTAAGACCTTGGCATGATTATTAATAAAAAAATAAAATAAATAAAAAAAAAAAAAAGTTATCTTTAAGGAAATCTGAATTGATGTGTTGTTATTGTAATCGATGACTCAGCGAGTGAACCGCGAATGGGCTTTATTGGATTTCGCAGATTTCATTTCAAAGGGCAAAACGCCCCTAACAAGTGTGTCATCTCATTATCGTGGCAAGATTCGATGCCGTTTTTATTCTTAAAAGTTTTTCAAGTCCTTCGGTTATTTTCTGATGCATTTGTTTTTGGAACAATTTCTTTAATAGGCTATATTTACTGGACTCAAGTCTGCTCTGCTCGCAACACAATAATCTCCTCCTCACAAGCATGCCCCGATAAGTTTCATGAAATGATAATAATAATAAAGGATTGAGTTTATCCCACCCAACAATTCCTACAAAAACATTTCAGCGTTCTTGTGAAAAATGCGTTCATTACCACGTCTCCATTACAGTCGTATTCATGCAAATCTTAAAGGCGTGCATGTGACATTTTTAAACCACTCACAACCTACGTGCAAAAGACTCTTCTACCTTTTCAGCGCTACATTTCCATTGCTCTCTTCTTCTGTTCATCTCTCCTCGTCACATGAATGCAGACGGAATTCTGAATTCGATGACACCAAGCTTGGCAAAATCGGACCGACCGTCCTAAAGATTTATCTGTGAAACAATCCAGCCAATCAGATTCGATATGCAAATGAGGGTGGACATAATGAGGGTGGAAGTCGTTTTTACCTCTATACCTACAGACTTTTTAACCCCAGAGGGCTAGGGGTTAGGGTCAACTAGTGATTTAACCCCAACTAACCCCAGCGGACTGGGGCTAACCCTAGTGGACTGATGGAGAATTACACTTTACTACTTACAAATTTAAACCTATGCAATATTTGAAGCAGTTTATTTTCAAAACATTTTGTTTTCTACAAAATATCCTTCTGTTATTTGTTTTTCATTTATTTCATTTTTGGAAACATATCTTTGATCAAATTAACTGGACTCAAAAATACTCCTCACATACAAGTAAAAGAAATATTGTGAAATAATAATAATAATGATAAAAAAGTTTAAACATTATTTAAAAGCTTTATTAGTTAGTTAGTTAATTAGTTACATAGAGACACACAAAACCAGACACAGACAGACAGACAGACAGACTGATAGATAGACAGAGAGACAGACAGACAGATAGTCAAGTCAATTTTATTCAGTATAGCGCCTTTCACAACACACATCGTTTCAAAGCAGCTTTACAGAAGATCAGCATTAACAGACGATAAAACTGTAATGTCGATGAATCATCATTGTGCAATTAGATAAAATACGATTCTTAATCGTGTTTAAAAATAATTAAATAATAATTGTATTAATAACCCCAGTGAGCAAGCTGTAGGCGACTGTGGCAAGGAACACAAAACTCCATAAGATGTGGATTAATGGAGAAAAATAACCTTGGGAGAAACCAGACTTACTGTGGGGGCCAGTTCCCTCTGGCTAACATCATGAATATAATGTAAATATTACTTGTGTATAGTTAAAATCATGGTTTAAAATTATTAAACTAAGTAAGGGTTAAGGGTCATTGTTTAAACATTGATTGTGTTTGAACTGTAAGATTAATGACCACAGGCTTTGAAGTCCATCTAGATTAATTGCAGAAGTTCACATAGATGCAATTGTCCTTGTTAATTGGCTGATGAAGGCTTTTGTTGGCAATAGCTAGTCTATGCATTCCATTTCAAGATCGTAGTCCATCAATAGACCGAGGTGATGCAGGTTGGAGTTGGTATCAGTTCATCCTCTGAAGTCCATCATAATAGACCGAAGTGATGTTTGGCTGGCACCGGCTGCATTTAGTCATCATCATTCAGCGACATGAAGCAGTGGAGTCCAACACGAAGCAGGAATGGTGCTGGATCCAGCCGGTTCTGGTGACCTCAGGATAGGAGTCCCGAGGTTGAGACAAGGAAACAAATAAAAAGATGTAAGCATAGATGCCATAAAATGTATTGCAGAGTTAGAGATCATGATCACTGTTTCTGGTTCCGGGAGACCCAACTAAAGCAGCCTAATTGTGGGTTGGAGGATAAATTAGGTGTATGTCTGGCTAAATAGATGAGTCGTTAGTCTAGACTTAAACTGAGAGGGTGTGTCTGCATCTCGAACAGTGTTTGGGAGACTATTCCATAGTTTAGGAGCCAAATATGAAAAGGATCTACCTCCTTTTGTGGATTTTGATATTCTAGGAACTATTAACAGGCCAGAATTTTGCGATCGTAATGAACGTGATGGAATATAGCGTGACAGAAGATCATTTAAGTACTGCGGAGCTAGACCATTCAAAGCTTTGTATGTAGTTAACAGAATTTTAAAATGCTGATGCATTTTGAACCAATTGAAGTTTATTTATTGATCTTGCTGGACATCCTCCCAGTAATGCATTACAATAATCTAGTCTTTAGGTCATGAGCGCATGAATTAGTTTTTCGGCATCAGCAACAGAGAGCATATGCCTTCATTTAGCACTATTTCTGAGGCGGAAGAATGCTGTGCTACAAACATCTGTAATTTGATTTTCAAAGGACAGATTGTATCAAACATAACACCTAAGTTTTTCACTGTTGAAGATGATGTAACAGAACATCCATCTAGAGTCAAATTATATTTTAGCGGCTTATTTTTAGAGGTTTTTGGTCCAATAATTAGAACCTCTGTTTTGTCAGAATTGAGTAGAAGGAAATTTCTGGCCATCCAATCTTTTATTTAATTGATACACTCTGCTAATTTTGAGAATTGTGAAATCTCATCAAGTTTTGAAGAAATATAAAGTTGTGTATCGTCAGCATAGCAGTGGAAACATATTCCACGATTCCTGATAATATCTCCCAGGGGAAGCATATACATGGAGAAAAGCAGAAGCCCTAAAACTGATCCCTGTGGCACTCCATATTTAACTTTTGTTTGGTTTGACGATTCCTCATTTACATAGACAAAGTGGTAGTGGTCTGCTAAATATGACCTAAACCATGCTAATGCAACTCCACAAATTCCAACATAATTCTCCAGCCTATTCAAGAGAATGTCGTGATCTATCGTGTCGAATGCAGCACTTAGATCTAAAACTACTAGAAGAGAAATGCAGCCGCGATCAGATGATAGATAGAAAGATAGATAGATAGATAGATAGATAGAAAAGACAGATATATAGATAGACAGACATATAGACAGACAGACAGAGATAGATAGAAAAGACAGATAGACAGACAGACAGATAGATAGATAAGACAGACAGACACAAAGACAGACTGACAGACAGATAGATAAGACAGATAGATAGAAAGAAAAGACAGACATATAGATAGACATATAGATAAACAGAAAGATAGACAGATAGATAGATAGATAGATAGATAGATAGATAGATAGATAGATAGATAGACAGATAGACAGATAGACAGATAGATAGGATACATACATACATACATACATACATACATACATAGACAGACAGATAGACAGACAGACAGATAGATAGACAAAGAGACAGACAGTGAATAGATAGATAGACAGAGAGTGGAGAGAGACAAAAAGTGGTGTAACATGTGCTCTCTTAGGTTCATTAAAGACCAGAAGTGCTGCTGCATTCTGGATCATTTGGAGAGGTCTAATAGCACATGCAGGAAGGCCTGCAATGAGAGCGTTACAGTAGTCCAGTCTAGTTATGACAAGGCGACTGAACGAGCAGTTGTGTGGCATGTACAGAGAGGAAGGATCTTATCTTCCTGATATTGTCGAGTGTAAATCTACATGATCTTGCAGTCTTTGAAATGTGGTCAGTGAAATTTAGCTCATCATCAATGGTTACCCCTAGATTTCTGACCGTTTTGGAAGGTGAAACTGTAGTTGGACCCAGCTGCACGGTGATGTTGTGTTCAACAGCAGGGTTGGCTGGAAAGACAAGGAGTTCGGTCTTGGCTGAGTTGAGTTGAATGTGGTGTTCCTTCATCCAGGCTGAGATGTCTGCCAGACAGGCAGCGATTCGAGCAGTCACTGTGGTGTCGTTGGGCTGGAAAGACAAGTAGAGTTGCGTGTAATCAGCATAGCTGATAGATAGATAGATAGATAGATAGATAGATAGATAGATAGATAGATAGATAGATAGATAGATAGATAGATAGACAGACAGACAAAGAGACAGACAGACAGACAGACAGACAGATAGATAGATAGATAAGACAGATAGATAGAAAGAAAAGACAGACATATAGATAGACAGACAGACAGACAGACAGACAGACAGACAGATAGATAGATAGATAAGACAGATAGATAGAAAGAAAAGACAGACATATAGATAGACAGACAGACAGACAGACAGACAGACAGATAGATAGAATACATACATAGACAGACAGATAGACAAACAGACAGAGATAGATAGAAAAGACAGATAGACAGACAGACAGACAGACAGACAGACAGACAGACAGATAGATAGGACAGATAGATAGAAAGAAAAGACAGACATATAGATAGACAGACAGACATATAGACAGACAGACAGACAGACAGATAGATAGACAGACAGACAGACATATAGATAGACAGACAGACAGACAAGAAAAGAAAAGACAGACATATAGATAGACAGACAGACAGACAGACAGACAGACAGATAGATAAGACAGATAGATAGAAAGAAAAGACAGACATATAGATAGACAGACAGACATATAGACAGACAGACAGACAGACAGACAGACAGACAGACAGACAGACAGATAGAATACATCTCAGTGATCAGAACTACACTAGATGGGACAGACATCCAACAGAAGCCCTACACACAGAATTCTGCAAATTAATTTTGAAATTACAAAGGAAAACACCCAATAATGCATGCAGGGCAGAATTAGGACGATTCCCATTGATCATTAACATACAAAAAAGATCTCTAAATTTTTGGATGCATTTAAAATCAAGTCCCACAGAGTCGCTTCATTATAAAGCGCTACAAACCCAAGAACTGAACCCTGAAAACAGTCCCCTCAGTCAGCTGGTTCTGAGACTCACTAACCCGGTTAACAGTACTAACAGTAACCAGCCTCAGACCAGCACTGCTTTACAACCAAACATCAGAATAAATCAGATCATCAAACAATCTCAAATCACCTATCTGGAACATTGGGATCAAGAAACTAAAACACAAAGCAAATTACAATTCTATCGGACTCTAAAATCAAAGTATGAATTGGAAGAGTATCTCCTGACTGTCAGAGATACAAAGCAGAGACAGATCCTGAGCAAGTACAGGCTCAGTGAGCACAGTCTCGCCATCGAGAGAGGCAGACACAGAAAAACATGGTTACCCAGAGAAGAAAGGGTGTGTGCTCACTGTACGACAGGTGAGGTTGAGACAGAGGTGCACTTTCTCCTTCACTGCCCAAAATTTAAAAATACAAGGGACATTTATATGGATAAATTAACACACAGCATAGACACATTTATAACAATGACAGAACAAGAACAAATTAATATAATACTTGGAGAGGGACACACAGCAGCACTGGCTGCAAGATACGTTTAACGTGTCACAGTCTGAGAGACAGTGGGTGAATCTGTGTTATGTGTTTTACCCCGTGTGTCACCCCAATGTTCCCCACAGTGACCCTCAGTGTATGTGTGTATATTCATTTATGTGTCAGTATATGTCAGTTCTCTTCAGTTATTTAAACACTGTGGTCTTCAGCAGTTCTGAACCTGTTCTGTATTTATTTTTATATGTGTTAAATTTGTTAAACTAAATGTATAGATTAAGATGTAGTTCTGCTTTGGCAATATTGTATTGTTTACATTCATGCCAATAAAGCCCCTTTGAATTGAATTGAATTGAATTGATAGATAGATAAGACAGATAGATAGAAAGAAAAGACAGACATATAGATAGACAGACAGACAGACAGACAGACAGACAGATAGATAGATAGATAAGACAGATAGATAGAAAGAAAAGACAGACATATAGACAGACAGACAGACAGACAGACAGACAGATAGATAGAAAGAAAAGACAGACATATAGATAGACAGACAGACAGACAGACAGACAGATAGATAGATAGATAAGACAGATAGATAGAAAGAAAAGACAGACATATAGATAGACAGACAGACAGACAGACAGACAGACAGACAGATAGATAGATAGATAAGACAGATAGATAGAAAGAAAAGACAGACATATAGATAGACAGACAGACAGACATATAGACAGACAGACAGACAGACAGACAGACAGACAGACAGATAGATAGAATACATACATAGACAGACAGATAGACAAACAGACAGAGATAGATAGAAAAGACAGATAGACAGACAGACAGATAGATAGATAAGACAGACAGACACAAAGACAGACTGACAGACAGATAGATAGAAAGAAAAGACAGACATATAGATAGACATATAGATAGACAGAAAGATAGACAGATAGATAGATAGATAGATAGATAGATAGATAGATAGATAGATAGATAGATAGATAGATAGATAGATAGATAGATAGGATACATACATACATACATAGACAGACAGATAGACAGACAGACAGATAGATAGACAAAGAGACAGACAGTGAATAGATAGATAGACAGAGAGTGGAGAGAGACAAAAAGTGGTGTAACATGTGCTCTCTTAGGTTCATTAAAGACCAGAAGTGCTGCTGCATTCTGGATCATTTGGAGAGGTCTAATAGCACATGCAGGAAGGCCTGCAATGAGAGCGTTACAGTAGTCCAGTCTAGTTATGACAAGGCGACTGAACGAGCAGTTGTGTGGCATGTACAGAGAGGAAGGATCTTATCTTCCTGATATTGTCGAGTGTAAATCTACATGATCTTGCAGTCTTTGAAATGTGGTCAGTGAAATTTAGCTCATCATCAATGGTTACCCCTAGATTTCTGACCGTTTTGGAAGGTGAAACTGTAGTTGGACCCAGCTGCACGGTGATGTTGTGTTCAACAGCAGGGTTGGCTGGAAAGACAAGGAGTTCGGTCTTGGCTGAGTTGAGTTGAATGTGGTGTTCCTTCATCCAGGCTGAGATGTCTGCCAGACAGGCAGCGATTCGAGCAGTCACTGTGGTGTCGTTGGGCTGGAAAGACAAGTAGAGTTGCGTGTCATCAGCATAGCTGATAGATAGATAGATAGATAGATAGATAGATAGATAGATAGATAGATAGATAGATAGATAGATAGATAGATAGATAGATAGATAGATAGATAGATAGATAGATAGACAGACAGACAGACAGACAGACAGACAGATAGATAGATAGATAGACAGACAGACAGACAGACAGACAGACAGACAGACAGACAGATAGACAGATAGATAGATAGAAAAGACAGACAGATAGACAGACAGACAGACAGACAGACAGACAGACAGACAGACAGACAGATAGATAGATAGACAGACAGACAGACAGACAGACAGACAGACAGACAGACAGACAGATAGATAGATAGACAGACAGACAGACAGATAGATAGATAGATAAGACAGATAGATAGAAAGAAAAGACAGACATATAGATAGACAGACAGACAGACATATAGACAGACAGAGAGACAGATAGATAGATAGATAGATAGATAGATAGATAGATAGATAGATAGATAGGTAGATAGATCAGAGACAGACAGACAGACAGACAGACAGATAGATAGAATACATACATAGACAGACAGATAGACAAACAGACAGAGATAGATAGAAAAGACAGATAGACAGACAGACAGATAGATAGATAAGACAGACAGACACAAAGACAGACTGACAGACAGATAGATAGAAAGAAAAGACAGACATATAGATAGACATATAGATAAACAGATAGATAGATAGATAGATAGATAGATAGATAGATAGATAGATAGATAGATAGATAGATAGATAGATAGATAGATAGATAGATAGATAGATAGATAGGATACATACTTACATAAATACATACATAGACAGACAGATAGACAGACAGACAGATAGATAGACAAAGAGACAGACAGTGAATAGATAGATAGACAGAGAGTGGAGAGAGACAAAAAGTGGTGTAACATGTGCTCTCTTAGGTTCATTAAAGACCAGAAGTGCTGCTGCATTCTGGATCATTTGGAGAGGTCTAATAGCACATGCAGGAAGGCCTGCAATGAGAGCGTTACAGTAGTCCAGTCTAGTTATGACAAGGCGACTGAACGAGCAGTTGTGTGGCATGTACAGAGAGGAAGGATCTTATCTTCCTGATATTGTCGAGTGTAAATCTACATGATCTTGCAGTCTTTGAAATGTGGTCAGTGAAATTTAGCTCATCATCAATGGTTACCCCTAGATTTCTGACCGTTTTGGAAGGTGAAACTGTAGTTGGACCCAGCTGCACGGTGATGTTGTGTTCAACAGCAGGGTTGGCTGGAAAGACAAGGAGTTCGGTCTTGGCTGAGTTGAGTTGAATGTGGTGTTCCTTCATCCAGGCTGAGATGTCTGCCAGACAGGCAGCGATTCGAGCAGTCACTGTGGTGTCGTTGGGCTGGAAAGACAAGTAGAGTTAGCGTGTCATCAGCATAGCTGATAGATAGATAGATAGATAGATAGATAGATAGATAGATAGATAGATAGATAGATAGATAGATAGATAGATAGATAGATAGATAGACAGACAGACAGACAGACAGACAGACAGACAGACAGACAGATAGATAGATAGACAGACAAAGAGACAGACAGACAGACAGACAGATAGATAGATAGATAGACAGACAAAGAGACAGACAGACAGACAGACAGACAGATAGATAGATAGATAGATAGATAGACAGATAGATAGATAGATAGATAGATAGATAGACAGACAAAGAGACAGACAGACAGACAGACAGACAGACAGACAGATAGATAGATAGACAGACAAAGAGACAGACAGACAGACAGACAGACAGACAGACAGACAGACAGATAGATAGATAGACAGACAAAGAGACAGACAGACAGACAGACAGACAGATAGATAGATAGATAGACAGACAAAGAGACAGACAGACAGATATATAGATAGATAGATAGATAGATAGATAGATAGATAGATAGATAGATAGATAGATAGATAGATAGATAGACAGACAGACAGACAGACAGACAGACAGACAGACAGATAGATAGATAAGACAGACAGACAGATATTTAGGTAGATAGAAAGATAGATTTACGACTTGCAGATACAAATATATACACACATATACACATAGTGAATTTATTTTGATTAGTTATTTTTATATTTGTTAAACTAAATGTAATTATAGATTAAGGTGTAGTTCTTTTTACACAGCCTCTGCTTTGGCAATACTGTATCGTTTATATTCATGCCAATAAAGACCCTTTGAATTGTATTGAATTGAATAGTGGACATATTGAAAACTGCACTGTGCAAAACTGCTAAAAAGTGGATATTTTAACAGAGAATCACAGACAGTTTCAATGCTGAACCTTTAGGGGCGTCCACGTGTTTTTAAACATGCAGATTTTATAAATAAATATATGGCCAGTTAAATGGACAGCCTTTATGGTCTCTCATCCGTGTCTAGAAAAGCACTTCATAAATTAAATGAATTATTACTATTATTAATGTTATTATTAGTAGTATTATAGTTTTCTTGTTATTATCCTTATAAGTCCATCAATACAATTTTCTCGTGTTATTGTATAATTCCACCTGAATTATTCACTTTAATACTGTGCTTGCAAAATTTAGAATGACATTAAAAATCATTTCTGCAACAGTACATCTCAGATGTAAAAAACTCTTTATCATTTGTGAGCACTTTTCCATAGACTCACATTGTATACCAGTGGGGGAAACAATAAAGGGCCAAGGAGTACGTTTTAGGTCAGCTGTGTTGGCTACTGAACGAGCGATCGTTCCCAAACTTTGCACACACAATCGGGGTCTTTCCACGAGAAACATATTACACTTTTGTGTGCCCAGGCCCAGGGGAACACATTTTATTACAGTAATAATATGCTTAATATAGTCTGATTCTATTAAGCCTCTGTTAAATGATTACATTTAAGGCCGCCAGTTGGCTACTGAACGAGCGATCGTTCCCAAACTTTGCACACACAATCGGGGTCTTCCCACGAGAAACATATTACACTTTTGTGTGCCCAGCCCCATGGGAACCCGTTTTATTACAGTCAAAATATGCTTAATATAGTCGAGCCTATATAAAGCCTCTGTGAAAGGAGTACGTTTTAGGTCGGCGTGTTGGCTACTGAACGAGCGATCGTTCCCAAACTTTGCACACGCTTATCGGGGTCTTTCCACGAGAAACATATTACACTTTTGTGTGTCCCGCCCCAGGGGAACCCCTATTATTACCGTGATAAATATGCTTAATATGGTCGGGCCAATATAAAGCCTCTGTGAAAGGAGCACGCTTTAGGTCGCCGTGTTGGCTACTGAACGAGCGATCGTTCCCAAACTTTGCACACGCTATCGGGGTCTTTCCACGAGAAACATATTACACTTTTGTGTGTCCCGCCCCAGTGGAACCGTTTTATTACATTTATGCTTAATATAGGCGGCATGCTTAATATGGAGTGGTGGTGGTGGTGTAGTGGACTAAAGCACATCACTGGTAATCAGAAGGTTGCTGGTTCGATCCCCACAGCCACTACCATTGTGTCCTTGAGCAAGACACTTAATCCAAGTTGCTCGGGGAATTGTCCCTGTAATAAGTGCACTGTAAGTCGCTTTGGATAAAAGCGTCTGCCAAATGCATAAATGTAAATGTCAATTTCTGCTTGGCACCGCTGAGGTCACAAAAGAGCTGCCGCTAGCATGTCAGGGAGTCACTTTACCTGATCGAGCTCACTCACAGACTGTGTCTGACCGCATGGCTACCTGTCGGTGCATCACAAAATGGGTGGTTTTCATCCCTATATCCCATAACCTAACCTAACTTCTTAACATAACCAACTTCTAAGCTAATAAAAGTCAAATGTATCATCAAGGCACCATGCTTACGCAAATTAAGATTGCATCACTTTATTCATCTTTAACTGTAAACTTAACCAACTTCTGAACATGACACATTTCCAAACTAAATGCAAGTCACACTGATCAAAAAGACACAACATTTACACAATATAGAGCAAGTTAGACCGTAGGAGAAGTCTGTATTTGAGTCTAAATCAAAACTCTTAAGACCGATCGAGGACAAAGCCAATCAGACAGCTAGAGGATCACATATAGAACACGTATACAACGCTTAAAAAAAAATCGGACCAACGGAACCAAAGTTAAAGAAGATGGCGTGGTTTGCCATCGGTGGTTTCTATCCTCTGTCCTGCTCTGGCCTGACCGAGGGCTGCCACGGGCCCCCAAAACACTCCACTCAAACCTCACCGATCGACTCCAAACGCCCCCAAACGCGCTCCTAGCACGGTCCCCCGACGCCACCGGACGCCAGCGGGAAACCAACCACGCTGTCAAATTCCGCTACAGCACGCACCATATATAATGCGGGCTATAGCGAAGCCCCAGATCTCCGCGAAGCGCATCTCCCAGAGTCACGGGCCAATGCTGGTCTTCTCGGCAACCCCCAGGCCCACACCGCCAGCACCTTCAGAACAGCAGCCACCCACAGACAAACATTTTTCTATAGACTGACATTGTATGGACTGACGCTCAGCGGCGGGGCCAAGCTATTACCACGTGCTGGTGGTTGGGAGCAGAGGGATTCAAGCCTTTAAGTTGCATTTTTAAACTTTGAAGGGTCGTTACAAATGTAAATCTTTGTGCGCTCCCTAGACGCTTACAATTCGAGAGCCCGCTGGTGGATTGTTCCCTTCAATCGATTCCTTGAGTTTTCTTCAGTTGGTCTTAAAAAGGCTTTGAAGTGTGAAAACCCGTCGCAAAACCACAAAGTTACAATTTTAACTCACTGGAGCCTCAGCCATTTCACGTGATCGCTATTTATTGTTATTATATTGTTTTTAAAGCTCCTCTTGTCACAATAAAATTCATCATCCCTTCACTTGTGAACTCATTTCTAAAATGCAACGGTTATCCGGCTTCATCAAGTTGGCAGAGGTGTGGACTCGAGTCGCGTGACTTGGACTTGACTTGGACTTGACTCGACTCGAGTCACTAATTTGATGACTTACGACTCGACTCGATAGAATTAAAAAAGACTTGCGACTCGACTTAGACTTTGACAGCAATGATTGCAACTTGACTTGGACTTCAGCCGCCTGACTTGGAAATACTTATACTTTTTAAAACCAAAGATAAGAGTTGTATAATTAAAAAATGTGCAGTAAATCAACGATTAATTTCCCAAATAGACGATTCATTTGATTTTCAAATCTGCATTTCAACGCTCCATATTCAACCAATCAGCTTCCACGAAAGCTGGACCAAGTTTGAAGATCACGGCACGCATTTAAGGACTAGGACACAGCAAAAATTATACCAAAGGTGATATAATTGGGATATATTGAATACAGCGCTAAAGGCAACAAAAGGATTACGACATGTAGAACCTGTGGTTACAAAATTACAGACACCTCGTCGACAACGTCCAATTTTGTGAGGAATCTGAAAATCCACAGACAGAGGTAAGTTGATTTACAGGCTAACAAAGTCTGCATATTGAACCGCAAACTTTTACTGCGGTCGGTAGCATTTAACGCTTTATAGCAATTGGTGTAATGGACAAAATCTTCCCGGTGTTTTATTACCCTGTTGTATGACCTCGATAAAGGAACGCCATTTATTGTGACCACACACGTTGGTGCTTTTTGAGCATAACTGGTTAAAATGTGCATGTAAACACACTCATTCTTTTGCGGACGTGCTGGTCCTCTGTCACGCGCTTAGCTATATTTATTTAATTATATTGGTCGTGGTTCTAAAAATCACAACTCGGATCATTTACTCGGTTTATGGCACTTTACAGTATAGAACTCGTGATATGCAACTTAAATGTCTGCCCTTAGCCACTGCCTGGTAATATTTCAGATTTCACTCACCAGTTCAGCACGCTCAGCGCCCTTTCACAGCGTGTTTATAGTAAAAGTTTGGTTTGCCTTAATGTGTGTCCAAAGATAAGATCCATGTATCATCTTTATTACCCTCTTTGGTCTTTACGGGTAGATATCGATAAAAAAAAAGAAAGATAAAATTAGATTTTAAATTAGAAACTTCTAGATAAAATTAGTATACATTTACTATAGTAATTAATACTCTGACACTAATTTGGGCAAAGCGCACTAATGACTTCTTTAAGACTTGAAGCTAAAAGTTGACGATTTGTAAATTGACTTGGACTTGACTTGGGACTTGCCTGCCTTGACTTGGGACTTGCCTGCCTTGACTTGGGACTTCACTCGGACTTTAATGCAATGACTTGAGACTTACTTGTGACTTGGAAAACAATGACTTGGTCCCACCTCTGCAAGTTGGACACGTGGAGAGTTGCAATGTCAAGTCACTTTTTCTGGTTGACTGTAACTTCTATATTATGTCTTTGACGGGCATAAAAACAAAAAATCATTGAAAAGTCAAAAAATGCTTTCATTGTTCAACCTTATATTATTTTTATTATTTATTATTATTTTTTGGCTGTTCATGTTCTGCAATTTTGGACACAATTTAATGTAAGACCTTGGCATGATTATTAATAAAAAAAATAAATAAAAAAAGTTATCTTTAAGGAAATCTGAATTGATGTGTTGTTATTGTAATCGATGACTCAGCGAGTGAACCGCGAATGGGCTTTATTGATTTCGCAGATTTCATTTCAAAGGGCAAAACGCCTCTAACAAGTGTGTCATCTCATTATCGTGGCAAGATTCGATGCCGCTTTTATTCTTAAAAGTTTTTCAAGTCCTTCGGTTATTTTCTGATGCATTTGTTTTTGGAACAATTTCTTTAATAGGCTATATTTACTGGACTCAAGTCTGCTCTGCTCGCAACACAATAATCTCCTCCTCACAAGCATGCCCCGATAAGTTTCATGAAATGATAATAATAATAAAGGATTGAGTTTATCCCACCCAACAATTCCTACAAAAACATTTCAGCGTTCTTGTGAAAAATGCGCTCATTACCACGTCTCCATTACAGTCGTATTCATGCAAATCTTAAAGGCGTGCATGTGACATTTTTAAACCACTCACAACCTACGTGCAAAAGACTCTTCTACCTTTTCAGCGCTACATTTCCATTGCTCTCTTCTTCTGTTCATCTCTCCTCGTCACATGAATGCAGACGGAATTCTGAATTCGATGACACCAAGCTTGGCAAAATCGGACCGACCGCCCTAAAGATTTATCTGTGAAACAATCCAGCCAATCAGATTCGATATGCAAATGAGGGTGGACATAATGAGGGTGGAAGTCGTTTTTACCTCTATACCTACAGACTTTTTAACCCCAGAGGGCTAGGGGTTAGGGTCAACTAGTGATTTAACCCCAACTAACCCCAGCGGACTGGGGCTAACCCTAGTGGACTGATGGAGAATTACACTTTACTACTTACAAATTTAAACCTATGCAATATTTGAAGCAGTTTATTTTCAAAACATTTTGTTTTCTACAAAATATCCTTCTGTTATTTGTTTTTCATTTATTTCATTTTTGGAAACATATCTTTGATCAAATTAACTGACTCAAAAATACTCCTCACATACAAGTAAAAGAAATATTGTGAAATAATAATAATAATGATAAAAAAAGTTTAAACATTATTTAAAAGCTTTATTAGTTAGTTAGTTAATTAGTTACATAGAGACACACAAAACCAGACACAGACAGACAGACAGACAGACTGATAGATAGACAGAGAGACAGACAGACAGATAGTCAAGTCAATTTTATTCAGTATAGCCTTTCACAACACACATCGCTTCAAAGCAGCTTTACAGAAGATCAGCATTAACAGACGATAAAACTGTAATGTCGATGAATCATCATTGTGCAATTAGATAAAATACTGATTCTTAATCGTGTTTAAAAATAATTAAATAATAATTGTATTAATAACCCCAGTGAGCAAGCTGTAGGCTTACTGTGGCAAGGAACACAAAACTCCATAAGATGTGGATTAATGGAGAAAAATAACCTTGGGAGAAACCAGACTTACTGTGGGGGCCAGTTCCCTCTGGCTAACATCATGAATATAATGTAAATATTACTTGTGTATAGTTAAAATCATGGTTTAAAATTATTAAACTAAGTAAGGGTTAAGGGTCATTGTTTAAACATTGATTGTGTTTGAACTGTAAGATTAATGACCACAGGCTTTGAAGTCCATCTAGATTAATTGCAGAAGTTCACATAGATGCAATTGTCCTTGTTAATTGGCTGATGAAGGCTTTTGTTGGCAATAGCTAGTCTATGCATTCCATTTCAAGATCGTAGTCCATCAATAGACCGAGGTGATGCAGGTTGGAGTTGGTATCAGTTCATCCTCTGAAGTCCATCATAATAGACCGAAGTGATGTTTGGCTGGCACCGCTGCATTTAGTCATCATCATTCAGCTGACATGAAGCAGTGGAGTCCAACACGAAGCAGGAATGGTGCTGGATCCAGCCGGTTCTGGTGACCTCAGGATAGGAGTCCCGAGGTTGAGACAAGGAAACAAATAAAAAGATGTAAGCATAGATGCCATAAAATGTATTGCAGAGTTAGAGATCATGATCACTGTTTCTGGTTCCGGAGACCCAACTAAAGCAGCCTAATTGTGGGTTGGAGGATAAATTAGGTGTATGTCTGGCTAAATAGATGAGTCGTTAGTCTAGACTTAAACTGAGAGGGTGTGTCTGCATCTCTAACAGTGTTTGGGAGACTATTCCATAGTTTAGGAGCCAAATATGAAAAGGATCTACCTCCTTTTGTGGATTTTGATATTCTAGGAACTATTAACAGGCCAGAATTTTACGATCGTGAATGAACGTGATGGAATATAGCGTGACAGAAGATCATTTAAGTATCAGTGGAGCTAGACCATTCAAAGCTTTGTATGTAGTTAATAGAATTTTAAAATGCTGATGCATTTTGAACCAATTGAAGTTTATTTATTGATCTTGCTGGACATCCTCCCAGTAATGCATTACAATAATCTAGTCTTTAGGTCATGAGCTGATGAATTAGTTTTTCGGCATCAGCAACAGAGAGCATATGCCTTCATTTAGCACTATTTCTGAGGCGGAAGAATGCTGTGCTACAAACATCTGTAATTTGATTTTCAAAGGACAGATTGTATCAAACATAACACCTAAGTTTTTCACTGTTGAAGATGATGTAACAGAACATCCATCTAGAGTCAAATTATATTTTAGCTGCTTATTTTTAGAGGTTTTTGGTCCAATAATTAGAACCTCTGTTTTGTCAGAATTGAGTAGAAGGAAATTTCTGGCCATCCAATCTTTTATTTAATTGATACACTCTGCTAATTTTGAGAATTGTGAAATCTCATCAAGTTTTGAAGAAATATAAAGTTGTGTATCGTCAGCATAGCAGTGGAAACATATTCCACTGATTCCTGATAATATCTCCCAGGGGAAGCATATACATGGAGAAAAGCAGAAGCCCTAAAACTGATCCCTGTGGCACTCCATATTTAACTTTTGTTTGGTTTGACGATTCCTCATTTACATAGACAAAGTGGTAGTGGTCTGCTAAATATGACCTAAACCATGCTAATGCAACTCCACAAATTCCAACATAATTCTCCAGCCTATTCAAGAGAATGTCGTGATCTATCGTGGTCGAATGCAGCACTTAGATCTAAAACTACTAGAAGAGAAAATGCAGCCATGATCAGATGATAGATAGATAGATAGATAGATAGATAGATAGATAGATAGATAGATAGATAGATAGATAAGACAGATAGATAGAAAGAAAAGACAGACATATAGATAGACAGACAGACAGACAGACAGACAGACAGACAGATAGAATACATACATAGACAGACAGATAGACAAACAGACAGAGATAGATAGAAAAGACAGATAGACAGACAGATAGATAGATAAGACAGACAGACACAAAGACAGACTGACAGACAGATAGATAAGACAGATAGATAGAAAGAAAAGACAGACATATAGATAGACATATAGATAGACATATAGATAAACAGATAGATAGATAGATAGATAGATAGATAGATAGATAGATAGATAGATAGATAGATAGATAGATAGATAGATAGATAGATAGATAGATAGGATACATACATACATACATACATACATAGACAGACAGATAGACAGACAGACAGATAGATAGACAAAGAGACAGACAGTGAATAGATAGATAGACAGAGAGCGGAGAGAGACAAAAAGTGGTGTAACATGTGCTCTCTTAGGTTCATTAAAGACCAGAAGTGCTGCTGCATTCTGGATCATTTGGAGAGGTCTAATAGCACATGCAGGAAGGCCTGCAATGAGAGCTGCTACAGTAGTCCAGTCTAGTTATGACAAGGCTACTGAACGAGCAGTTGTGTGGCATGTACAGAGAGGAAGGATCTTATCTTCCTGATATTGTCGAGTGTAAATCTACATGATCTTGCAGTCTTTGAAATGTGGTCAGTGAAATTTAGCTCATCATCAATGGTTACCCCTAGATTTCTGACCGCTTTGGAAGGTGAAACTGTAGTTGGACCCAGCTGCACGGTGATGTTGTGTTCAACAGCAGGGTTGGCTGGAAAGACAAGGAGTTCGGTCTTGGCTGAGTTGAGTTGAATGTGGTGTTCCTTCATCCAGGCTGAGATGTCTGCCAGACAGGCAGCTGATCTCGAGCAGTCACTGTGGTGTCAATGGGCTGGAAAGACAAGTAGAGTTATGCGGTCATCAGCATAGCTGATAGATAGATAGATAGATAGATAGATAGATAGATAGATAGATAGATAGATAGATAGATAGATAGATAGATAGATAGACAGACAAAGAGACAGACAGACAGACAGACAGACAGACAGACAGATAGATAGATAAGACAGATAGATAGAAAGAAAAGACAGACATATAGATAGACAGACAGACAGACAGACAGACAGACAGATAGATAGATAGATAAGACAGATAGATAGAAAGAAAAGACAGACATATAGATAGACAGACAGACAGACAGACAGACAGACAGATAGATAGATAGAATACATACATAGACAGACAGATAGACAAACAGACAGAGATAGATAGAAAAGACAGACAGACAGACAGACAGACAGACAGATAGATAGATAGATAGATAAGACAGATAGATAGAAAGAAAAGACAGACATATAGATAGACAGACAGACAGACATATAGACAGACAGACAGACAGACAGATAGATAGATAGATAAGACAGATAGATAGAAAGAAAAGACAGACATATAGATAGACAGACAGACAGACAGACAGACAGACAGACAGATAGATAGAATACATACATAGACAGACAGATAGACAAACAGACAGAGATAGATAGAAAAGACAGATAGACAGACAGACAGATAGATAGATAAGACAGACAGACACAAAGACAGACTGACAGACAGATAGATAGAAAGAAAAGACAGACATATAGATAGACATATAGATAAACAGAAAGATAGACAGATAGACAGATAGATAGATAGATAGATAGATAGATAGATAGATAGATAGATAGATAGATAGATAGATAGATAGATAGATAGATAGATAGGATACATACTTACATAAATACATACATAGACAGACAGATAGACAGACAGACAGATAGATAGACAAAGAGACAGACAGTGAATAGATAGATAGACAGAGAGTGGAGAGAGACAAAAAGTGGTGTAACATGTGCTCTCTTAGGTTCATTAAAGACCAGAAGTGCTGCTGCATTCTGGATCATTTGGAGAGGTCTAATAGCACATGCAGGAAGGCCTGCAATGAGAGCTGCTACAGTAGTCCAGTCTAGTTATGACAAGGCTACTGAACGAGCAGTTGTGTGGCATGTACAGAGAGGAAGGATCTTATCTTCCTGATATTGTCGAGTGTAAATCTACATGATCTTGCAGTCTTTGAAATGTGGTCAGTGAAATTTAGCTCATCATCAATGGTTACCCCTAGATTTCTGACCGCTTTGGAAGGTGAAACTGTAGTTGGACCCAGCTGCACGGTGATGTTGTGTTCAACAGCAGGGTTGGCTGGAAAGACAAGGAGTTCGGTCTTGGCTGAGTTGAGTTGAATGTGGTGTTCCTTCATCCAGGCTGAGATGTCTGCCAGACAGGCAGCGATCTCGAGCAGTCACTGTGGTGTCGCTGGGCTGGAAAGACAAGTAGAGTTATGTGTCATCAGCATAGCTGATAGATAGATAGATAGATAGATAGATAGATAGATAGATAGATAGATAGATAGATAGATAGATAGATAGATAGACAGACAAAGAGACAGACAGACAGACAGACAGACAGACAGACAGATAGATAGATAGACAGACAAAGAGACAGACAGACAGACAGACAGATAGATAGATAGATAGACAGACAAAGAGACAGACAGACAGACAGACAGACAGATAGATAGATAGATAGATAGATAGATAGACAGACAGACAGACAGACAGACAGACAGACAGACAGACAGATAGATAGATAGACAGACAAAAGAGACAGACAGACAGACAGACAGACAGACAGACAGACAGATAGATAGATAGACAGACAAAGAGACAGACAGACAGACAGACAGACAGATAGATAGATAGATAGACAGACAAAGAGACAGACAGACAGATATATAGATAGATAGATAGATAGATAGATAGATAGATAGATAGATAGATAGATAGATAGATAGATAGATAGATAGACAGACAGACAGACAGACAGACAGACAGACAGACAGACAGACAGACAGACAGACAGACAGATAGATAGATAGATAAGACAGACAGACAGATATTTAGGTAGATAGAAAGATAGATTTACTGACTTGCAGATACAAATATATACACACATATACACATAGTGAATTTATTTTGATTAGTTATTTTTATATTTGTTAAACTAAATGTAATTATAGATTAAGGTGTAGTTCTTTTACACAGCCTCTGCTTTGGCAATACTGTATCGCTTATATTCATGCCAATAAAGACCCTTTGAATTGTATTGAATTGAATAGTGGATATATTGAAAACTGCACTGTGCAAAACTGCTAAAAAGTGGATATTTTAACAGAGAATCACAGACAGTTTCAATGCTGAACCTTTAGGGGCGCCCACGTGTTTTTAAACATGCAGATTTTATAAATAAATATATGGCCAGTTAAATGGACAGCCTTTATGTCTCTCATCCGTGTCTAGAAAAGCACTTCATAAATTAAATGAATTATTACTATTATTAATGTTATTATTAGTAGTATTATAGTTTTCTTGTTATTATCCTTATAAGTCCATCAATACAATTTTCTCGTTATTGTATAATTCCACCTGAATTATTCACTTTAATACTGTGCTTGCAAAATTTAGAATGACATTAAAAATCATTTCTGCAACAGTACATCTCAGATGTAAAAACTCTTTATCATTTGTGAGCACTTTTCCATAGACTCACATTGTATACCAGTGGGGGAAACAATAAAGGGCCAAGGAGTACGCTTTTAGGTCAGCTGTGTTGGCTACTTAATCGAGCTGATCGCTCCCAAACTTTGCACACACAATCGGGGTCTTTCCACGAGAAACATATTACACTTTTGTGTGCCCAGGCCCAGGGGAACACATTTTATTACAGTAATAATATGCTTAATATAGTCTGATTCTATTAAGCCTCTGTTAAATGATTACATTTAAGGTCACGCTGGCTACTTAACGAGCTTATCGCTCCCAAACTTTGCACACACAATCGGGGTCTTCCCACGAGAAACATATTACACTTTTGTGTGCCCAGCCCCATGGGAACCCGTTTTATTACAGTCAAAATATGCTTAATATAGTCGAGCCTATATAAAGCCTCTGTGAAAGGAGTACGCTTTTAGGTCGGCGTGTTGGCTACTTAACCAGCTGATCGTTCCCAAACTTTGCACACGCTTATCGGGTCTTTCCACGAGAAACATATTACACTTTTGTGTGTCCCTACCCAGGGGAACCCCTATTATTACCGTGATAAATATGCTTAATATGGTCGGGCCAATATAAAGCCTCTGTGAAAGGAGCACGCTTTAGGTCACCGTGTTGGCTACTTAACCAGCTGATCGCTCCCAAACTTTGCACACGCTATCGGGTCTTTCCACGAGAAACATATTACACTTTTGTGTGTCCCGCCCCAGTGGAACCGCTTTATTACATTTATGCTTAATATAGGCGGCATGCTTAATATGGAGTGGTGGTGGTGGTGTAGTGGACTAAAGCACATCACTGGTAATCAGAAGGTTGCTGGTTCGATCCCCACAGCCACTACCATTGTGTCCTTGAGCAAGACACTTAATCCAAGTTGTTCGGGAATTGTCCCTGTAATAAGTGCACTGTAAGTCGCTTTGGATAAAAGCGCCTGCCAAATGCATAAATGTAAATGTCAATTTCTGCTTGGCACCGCTGAGGTCACAAAAGAGCTGCCGCTAGCATGTCAGGGAGTCACTTTACCTGATCGAAGCTCACTCACAGACTGTGTCTGACCGCATGGCTACCTGTCGGTGCATCACAAAATGGGTGGTTTTCATCCCTATATCCCATAACCTAACCTAACTTCTTAACATAACCAACTTCTAAGCTAATAAAAGTCAAATGTATCATCAAGGCACCATGCTTACGCAAATTAAGATTGCATCACTTTATTCATCTTTAACTGTAAACTTAACCAACTTCTGAACATGACACATTTCCAAACTAAATGCAAGTCACACTGATCAAAAAGACACAACATTTACACAATATAGAGCAAGTTAGACCGTAGGAGAAGTCTGTATTTGAGTCTAAATCAAAACTCTTAAGACCGATCGAGGACAAAGCCAATCAGACAGCTAGAGGATCACATATAGAACACGATACAACGCTTAAAAAAAAATCGGACCAACGGAACCAAAGTTAAAGAAGATGGCGTGTTTGCCATCGGTGGTTTCTATCCTCTGTCCTGCTCTGGCCTGACCGAGGGCTGCCACGGGCCCCCAAAACACTCCACTCAAACCTACGCCGATCGACTCCAACGCCCCCAAACGCTGCTCCTAGCACGGTCCCCGGACGCCACCGGACGCCAGCGGGAAACCAACCACGCTAGTCAAATCCGCTACAGCACGCACCATATATAATGCGGGCTATAGCGAGCCCCAGATCTCCGCGAGCCGCATCTCCCAGAGTCACGGGCCAATGCTGGTCTTCTCGGCAACCCCCAGGCCCACACCGCCAGCACCTTCAGAACAGCAGCCACCCACAGACAAACATTTTTCTATAGACTGACATTGTATGGACTGACGCTCAGCCGGCGGGGCCAAGCTATTACCACGCGCTGGTGGTTGGGAGCAGAGGGATTCAAGCCTTTAAGTTGCATTTTTAAACTTTGAAGGGTCGTTACAAATGTAAATCTTTGTGCGCCCCTAGACGCTTACAATTCGAGAGCCCGCTGGTGGATTGTTCCCTTCAATCGATTCCTTGAGTTTTCTTCAGTTGGTCTTAAAAAGGCTTTGAAGTGTGAAACCCGTCGCAAAACCACAAAGTTACAATTTTAACTCACTGGAGCCTCAGCCATTTCACATGATCGCTATTTATTGTTATTATATTGTTTTTAAAGCTCCTCTTGTCACAATAAAATTCATCATCCCTTCACTTGTGAACTCATTTCTAAAATGCAACGGTTATCCGGCTTCATCAAGTTGGCAGAGGTGTGGACTCGAGTCGCGTGACTTGGACTTGACTTGACTTGACTCGACTCGAGTCACTAATTTGATGACTTGCGACTCGACTCGATAGAATTAAAAAAGACTTGCGACTCGACTTAGACTTTGACAGCAATGATTGCAACTTGACTTGGACTTCAGCCGCCTGACTTGGAAATACTTATACTTTTTAAAACCAAAGATAAGAGTTGTATAATTAAAAATGTGCAGTAAATCAACGATTAATTTCCCAAATAGACGATTCATTTGATTTTCAAATCTGCATTTCAACGCTCCATATTCAACCAATCAGCTTCCACGTAAAGCTGGACCAAGTTTGAAGATCACAGGCCGATTTAAGGACTAGGACACAGCAAAAATTATACCAAAGGTGATATAATTGGGATATATTGAATACAGCTGCTAAAGGCAACAAAAGGATTGCGACATGTAGAACCTGTGGTTACAAAATTACAGACACCTCGTCGACAACGTCCAATTTTGTGAGGAATCTGAAAATCCACAGACAGAGGTAAGTTGATTTACAGGCTAACAAAGTTCTGCATATTGAACCGCAAACTTTTACTGCGGTCGGTAGCATTTAACGCTTTATAGCAATTGGTGTAATGGACAAAATCTTCCCGGTGTTTTATTACCCTGTTGTATGACCTCGATAAAGGAACGCCATTTATTGTGACCACACACGTTGGTGCTTTTTGAGCATAACTGGTTAAAATGTGCATGTAAACACACTCATTCTTTTGCGGACGTGCTGGTCCTCTGTCACGCGTTTAGCTATATTTATTTAATTATATTGGTCGTGGTTCTAAAAATCACAAATCCGATCATTTACTCGGTTTACGGCACTTTACAGTATAGAACTCGTGATATGCAACTTAAATGTCTGCCCTTAGCCACTGCCTGGTAATATTTCAGATTTCACTCACCAGTTCAGCACGTTCAGCGTCCTTTCACAGCGTGTTTATAGTAAAAGTTTGGTTTGCCTTAATGTGTGTCCAAAGATAAGATCCATGTATCATCTTTATTACCCTCTTTGGTCTTTACGGGTAGATATCGATAAAAAAAAAAGAAAGATAAAATTAGATTTTAAATTAGAAACTTCTAGATAAAATTAGTATACATTTACTATAGTAATTAATACTCTGACACTAATTTGGGCAAAGCGCACTAATGACTTCTTTAAGACTTGAAGCTAAAAGTTGACGATTTGTAAATTGACTTGGACTTGACTTGGGACTTGCCTGCCTTGACTTGGGACTTGCCTGCCTTGACTTGGGACTTGCCTGCCTTGACTTGGGACTTCACTCGGACTTTAATGCAATGACTTGAGACTTACTTGTGACTTGGAAAACAA
>NW_026265795.1:50000-64626 GCF_025860055.1 Xyrauchen texanus
TGAATAGTGGACATATTGAAAACTGCACTGTGCAAAACTGCTAAAAAGTGGATATTTTAACAGAGAATCACAGACAGTTTCAATGCTGAACCTTTAGGGGGCGTCCACGTGTTTTTAAACATGCAGATTTTATAAATATATATATGGCCAGTTAAATGGACAGCCTTTGCGGTCTCTCATCCGTGTCTAGAAAAGCACTTCATAAATTAAATGAATTATTACTATTATTAATGTTATTATTAGTAGTATTATAGTTTTCTTGTTATTATCCTTATAAGTCCATCAATACAATTTTCTCGTGTTATTGTATAATTCCACCTGAATTATTCACTTTAATACTGTGCTTGCAAAATTTAGAATGACATTAAAAATCATTTCTGCAACAGTACATCTCACTTTTCCATAGACTCACATTGTATACCAGTGGGGAAACAATAAAGGGCCAAGGAGTACGTTTTAGGCAGCTGTGTTGGCTACTGAACGAGCGATCGTTCCCAAACTTTGCACACACAATCGGGGTCTTTCCACGAGAAACATATTACACTTTTGTGTGCCCAGGCCCAGGGGAACACATTTTATTACAGTAATAATATGCTTAATATAGTCTGATTCTATTAAGCCTCTGTTAAATGATTACATTTAAGGCCGCCGCGTTGGCTACTGAACGAGCGATCGTTCCCAAACTTTGCACACACAATCGGGGTCTTCCCACGAGAAACATATTACACTTTTGTGTGCCCAGCCCCATGGGAACCCGTTTTATTACAGTCAAAATATGCTTAATATAGTCGAGCCTATATAAAGCCTCTGTGAAAGGAGCACGTTTTAGGTCGGCGTGTTGGCTACTGAACGAGCGATCGTTCCCAAACTTTGCACACGCTATCGGGGTCTTTCCACGAGAAACATATTACACTTTTGTGTGTCCCGCCCCAGGGGAACCCCTATTATTACCGTATAAATATGCTTAATATGGTCGGGCCAATATAAAGCCTCTGTGAAAGGAGCACGTTTTAGGCCGCCGTGTTGGCTACTGAACGAGCGATCGTTCCCAAACTTTGCACACACAATCGGGGTCTTTCCACGAGAAACATATTACACTTTTGTGTGCCCAGGCCCAGGGGAACACATTTTATTACAGTAATAATATGCTTAATATAGTCTGATTCTATTAAGCCTCTGTTAAATGATTACATTTAAGGCGCCAGCGTTGGCTACTGAACCAGCGATCGTTCCCAAACTTTGCACACACAATCGGGGTCTTCCCACGAGAAACATATTACACTTTTGTGTGCCCAGCCCCATGGGAACCCGTTTTATTACAGTCAAAATATGCTTAATATAGTCGAGCCTATATAAAGCCTCTGTGAAAGGAGTACGTTTTAGGTCGGCGTGTTGGCTACTGAACGAGCGATCGTTCCCAAACTTTGCACACGCTTATCGGGGTCTTTCCACGAGAAACATATTACACTTTTGTGTGTCCCGCCCCAGGGGAACCCCTATTATTACCGTATAAATATGCTTAATATGGTCGGGCCAATATAAAGCCTCTGTGAAAGGAGCACGTTTTAGGCCGCCGTGTTGGCTACTGAACGAGCGATCGTTCCCAAACTTTGCACACGCTATCGGGGTCTTTCCACGAGAAACATATTACACTTTTGTGTGTCCCGCCCCAGTGGAACCGTTTTATTACATTTATGCTTAATATAGGCGGCATGCTTAATATGGAGTGGTGGTGGTGGTGTAGTGGACTAAAGCACATCACTGGTAATCAGAAGGTTGCTGGTTCGATCCCCACAGCCACTACCATTGTGTCCTTGAGCAAGACACTTAATCCAAGTTGCTCGGGAATTGTCCCTGTAATAAGTGCACTGTAAGTCGCTTTGGATAAAAGCGTCTGCCAAATGCATAAATGTAAATGTCAATTTCTGCTTGGCACCGCTGAGGTCACAAAAGAGCTGCCGCTAGCATGTCAGGGAGTCACTTTACCTGATCGAGCTCACTCACAGACTGTGTCTGACCGCATGGCTACCTGTCGGTGCATCACAAAATGGGTGGTTTTCATCCCTATATCCCATAACCTAACCTAACTTCTTAACATAACCAACTTCTAAGCTAATAAAAGTCAAATGTATCATCAAGGCACCATGCTTACGCAAATTAAGATTGCATCACTTTATTCATCTTTAACTGTAAACTTAACCAACTTCTGAACATGACACATTTCCAAACTAAATGCAAGTCACACTGATCAAAAAGACACAACATTTACACAATATAGAGCAAGTTAGACCGTAGGAGAAGTCTGTATTTGAGTCTAAATCAAAACTCTTAAGACCGATCGAGGACAAAGCCAATCAGACAGCTAGAGGATCACATATAGAACACGTATACAACGTTTTAAAAAAAAATCGGACCAACGGAACCAAAGTTAAAGAAGATGGCGTGTTTGCCATCGGTGGTTTCTATCCTCTGTCCTGCTCTGGCCTGACCGAGGGCTGCCACGGGCCCCGAAAACACTCCACTCAAACCTACGCCGATCGACTCCAAACGCCCCCAAACGCGCTCCTAGCACGGTCCCCGGGACGCCACCGGACGCCAGCGGGAAACCAACCACGCTGTCAAATTCCGCTACAGCACGCACCATATATAATGCGGGCCATAGCGAAGCCCCGTATCTCCGCTGAGCGTACCTCCCAGAGTCACGGGGCCAATGCTGGTCTTCTCGGCAACCCCAGGCCCACACCGCCAGCACCTTCAGAACAGCAGCCACCCACAGACAAACATTTTTCCATAGACTGACATTGTATGGACTGCAGCCCAGCGGCGGGGCCAAGCTATTACCACGTGCTGGTGGTTGGGAGCAGAGGGATTCAAGCCTTTAAGTTGCATTTTTAAACTTTGAAGGGTCGTTACAAATGTAAATCTTTGTGCGCTCCCTAGACGTTTACAATTCGAGAGCCCGCTGGTGGATTGTTCCCTTCAATCGATTCCTTGAGTTTTCTTCAGTTGGTCTTAAAAAGGCTTTGAAGTGTGAAAACCGTCACAAAACCACAAAGTTACAATTTTAACTCACTGGAGCCTCAGCCATTTCACGTATCGCTATTTATTGTTATTATATTGTTTTTAAAGCTCCTCTTGTCACAATAAAATTCATCATCCCTTCACTTGTGAACTCATTTCTAAAATGCAACGGTTATCCGGCTTCATCAAGTTGGCAGAGGTGTGGACTCGAGTCACGTGACTTGGACTTGACTTGGACTTGACTCGGACTCGAGTCACTAATTTGATGACTTGCGACTCGACTCGATAGAATTAAAAAAGACTTGCGACTCGACTTAGACTTTGACAGCAATGACCTGCAACTTGACTTGGACTTCAGCCGTCTGACTTGGAAATACTTATACTTTTTAAAACCAAAGATAAGAGTTGTATAATTAAAAAATGTGCAGTAAATCAACGATTAATTTCCCAAATAGACGATTCATTTGATTTTCAAATCTGCATTTCAACGCTCCATATTCAACCAATCAGCTTCCACGAAAGCTGGACCAAGTTTGAAGATCATGGCACGCATTTAAGGACTAGGACACAGCAAAAATTATACCAAAGGTGATATAATTGGGATATATTGAATACAGCGTTAAAGGCAACAAAAGGATTGCGACATGTAGAACCTGTGGTTACAAAATTACAGACACCTCAGTCGACAACGTCCAATTTTGTGAGGAATCTGAAAATCCACAGACAGAGGTAAGTTGATTTACAGGCTAACAAAGTCTGCATATTGAACCGCAAACTTTTACTGCGGTCGGTAGCATTTAACGTTTTATAGCAATTGGTGTAATGGACAAAATCTTCCCGGTGTTTTATTACCCTGTTGTATGACCTCGATAAAGGAACGCCATTTATTGTGACCACACACGTTGGTGCTTTTTGAGCATAACTGGTTAAAATGTGCATGTAAACACACTCATTCTTTTGCGGACGTGCTGGTCCTCTGTCACGCGTTTAGCTATATTTATTTAATTATATTGGTCGTGGTTCTAAAAATCACAAATCCGATCATTTACTCGGTTTGTGCACTTTACAGTATAGAACTCGTATATGCAACTTAAATGTCTGCCCTTAGCCACTGCCTGGTAATATTTCAGATTTCACTCACCAGTTCAGCACGTTCAGCGTCCTTTCACAGCGTGTTTATAGTAAAAGTTTGGTTTGCCTTAATGTGTGTCCAAAGATAAGATCCATGTATCATCTTTATTACCCTCTTTGGTCTTTACGGGTAGATATCGATAAAAAAAAAGAAAGATAAAATTAGATTTTAAATTAGAAACTTCTAGATAAAATTAGTATACATTTACTATAGTAATTAATACTCTGACACTAATTTGGGCAAAGCGCACTAATGACTTCTTTAAGACTTGAAGCTAAAAGTTGACGATTTGTAAATTGACTTGGACTTGACTTGGGACTTGCCTGCCTTGACTTGGGACTTGCCTGCCTTGACTTGGGACTTGCCTGCCTTGACTTGGGACTTCACTCGGGACTTTAATGCAATGACTTGAGACTTACTTGTGACTTGGAAAACAATGACTTGGTCCCACCTCTGCAAGTTGGACACGTGGAGAGTTGCAATGTCAAGTCACTTTTTCTGGTTGACTGTAACTTCTATATTATGTCTTTGACGGGCATAAAAAACAAAAAATCATTGAAAAGTCAAAAAATGCTTTCATTGTTCAACCTTATATTATTTTTATTATTTATTATTATTTTTTGGCTGTTCATGTTCTGCAATTTTGGACACAATTTAATGTAAGACCTTGGCATGATTATTAATAAAAAAAAATAAATAAAAAAAAGTTATCTTTAAGGAAATCTGAATTGATGTGTTGTTATTGTAATCGATGACTCAGCGAGTGAACCGCGAATGGGCTTTATTGGATTTCGCAGATTTCATTTCAAAGGGCAAAACGCCCCTAACAAGTGTGTCATCTCATTATCGTGGCAAGATTCGATGCCGTTTTTATTCTTAAAAGTTTTTCAAGTCCTTCGGTTATTTTCTGATGCATTTGTTTTTGGAACAATTTCTTTAATAGGCTATATTTACTGGACTCAAGTCTGCTCTGCTCGCAACACAATAATCTCCTCCTCACAAGCATGCCCCGATAAGTTTCATGAAATGATAATAATAATAAAGGATTGAGTTTATCCCACCCAACAATTCCTACAAAAACATTTCAGCGTTCTTGTGAAAAATGCGTTCATTACCACGTCTCCATTACAGTCGTATTCATGCAAATCTTAAAGGCGTGCATGTGACATTTTTAAACCACTCACAACCTACGTGCAAAAGACTCTTCTACCTTTTCAGCTTACATTTCCATTGCTCTCTTCTTCTGTTCATCTCTCCTCGTCACATGAATGCAGACGGAATTCTGAATTCGATGACACCAAGCTTGGCAAAATCGGACCGACCGTCCTAAAGATTTATCTGTGAAACAATCCAGCCAATCAGATTCGATATGCAAATGAGGGTGGACATAATGAGGGTGGAAGTCGTTTTTACCTCTATACCTAACCCTAACCCCTAACCCTAACCTAACCCTAACCCTAACCCTAACCCTAACCTAACCCTAACCCTAACCCTAACCCTAACCCTAACTAACCCTAACCCTAACCCTAACCTAACCCTAACCCTAACCCTAACCCTAACCCTAACCCCTAACCCTAACCCTAACCTAAACCTAACCATGTAGCCCTGCACTAACCCTAACCACTTAATCCTGTCCCCATACCTAAAAACCTAACCATTTAGCCCTGCCCTCCTACCTAACCCTGCCCCTACCCCTAAAAACTTAACCCTGCCCCCATACCTAAACCCAAAACCCCCACTAACCCCTACCCTAAACCTAACCCTAACCACTTAACCCTGCCCCATACCTAATCCTAGTAATGGAATCCTACCCTTCTACCTAACTCTAGCCACTATAAACCTGCCCTCACACCTAACCCTACCCCTAATCCTAACCATTTAACCCTGCCCCACAACCAACCTAACAACTTAACCTTGTCCCCACCCATAACCCTAACCACTTAACTCTGCCCTCATACCTTAACTTCTACCTAACCCTACCTAACCCTAGCCACTAAACCTAACCATCTAAAAGCCCCACACCTAACCCTGCCCCTAACCCTAACTACTTAACCCTGCCCCCATACCTAAACCTAACCATTTAGTCCTGCCCTCCTACCTAATCCTACCCTTAACCCCAACCATTAACCCTGCCCTCATACCTAACCCTGACCACTTAACCTTGCCCCCGCCCTAACCCTAACCACTTAACTCTGCCCCCATGCTTAAACCTACCATTTAGCCCTGCCCTCCTACCTAACCCTGCCCCTAACCCCAACCATTTAGCCCTGCCTCCATACCTAACCCTAACCACTTAACCCTGCCCCCATACCTAACCCCACACCTAAACCCTGCACCCTACCTAAACCCAAGCACTTAGCCCTGCCCTCATACCTAACCCCGCCCCTAAATCCTAACCACTTAACCCTGCCCCCATACCTAACCCTAACCATTTTAGCCCTGCCCTCCCAAACCTGCCCCTAACCCCAACCACTTAGCCCTGCCCTCCTACCTAACCCCGCCCCTAACTCTAACCACTTAACCCAGCCCCCACAGAAAAGAAACCGAACAACTTAACCTTGCCCCCGCCCCTAACCCTAACCACTTAACCCTGCCCCCATACCTAAACCTAGCCATTTAGCCCTGCCCTCCTACCTAATCCTGCCCTTAACCCCAATCATTAACCCTGCCCTCATACCTAACCCTGACCACTTAACCTTGCCCCCGCCCCTAACCCTAACCACGTAACTCTTCCCCCATACTTAAACCTAACTATTTAGCCCTGTCCTCCTACCTAACCCTGCCCCTAACCCCAACCATTTAGCCCTGCCCCATACCTAACCCCACACCTAAACCACTAAACCCTGCACCCTACCTAACCCCAACCACTTGGCCCTGCCCTCATACCTAACCCCGCCCCTAAATCCTAACCACTTAACCCTGCCCCCATACCTAACCCTAACCATTTTAGCCCTGCCCTCCTAAACCTGCCCCTAACCACTTAGCCCTGCCCCCACACCTAACCCCGCCCCTAACCCTAACCACTAAACCCTGCCCCCATACCTAACCCCAACCACATAACCCTGCCCCCGCACCTGACCCCGCCCAGCTAAACCCCCTACTTCCACCCCTAAAATTAACCCCATATCTAGTGGTTAGCTGTATCCCCACCCCTAAACCGGGTTAACTAACCCTGCCCGGTCTCTAATCTTGTTAGATTAGGGTGACAATTTTTTTTGGGGTGACAATCCCCTTCCCGTTTCCAGGAGGGGGGCTTGGGAGGCCTTCCCCAGGTGGGTCCCTAGTGGATAGTAGGGGTCGGACCAGAAGGGGAGGGGGACATGGTTTTTTTCCCCCCTCCCAGAAATGTCTGTCTTGATAAATGGATGTTGTAAGAAGGGAGGTAGGGGGGGTTGTATGTAGAAATAACGTTAGACAAGGGGATAAGCCAGACCCAAAAAAACACATTGCGGTTCTGGAAGAGAGGGGTAGTAATTGGACATTGTGACACACGCCTGGGACTGATCCCCTATGGCGGGCCTCCCCAGAGGAGGGTGTATAGTAAGAAGAGGCTGAAACACCTGAAGATTCTGGGGCTTGCTACTGATGAGGTGACATTAATATTCCCCCTTTAAAAAAATACTTTCTGGGGGGTAGCCTGAATGGGTTTTGGGATGATTTGTTTTCCTTGAAAAAGCGTGTTTTTATCGCTAGGGCCATCTGGGGGGTACAAATAGGCACAGATAGGAATTTCTCTTTAGAACAAGGAAGGATGATAGAGGAAATCTAAAAGTTTTAACCTAATAAACTAAAACAGTCTGAGGAGACTGTTATGGGGGGCCATTGTCCCTAACAACCCAACCCTAATGTAGGAAAAATCTAAAGAGTTAACCTAATAGCCAAAAGTCTCCAGGCCATGTGGGGGGTACAAATAGGCGCAGACAGGAATTTCTCTTTAGAACAAGGAAGGACGATAGAAGAAATCTAAAAGTTTTAACCTAATAAACTATAGCAGTCTGAGGAGACTGTTATGGGGGGGCCATTGTCCCTAACAACCCAACCCTAATGTAGGAAAAATCTAAAGAGTTAACCTAATAGCCAAAAGTCTCCAGGCCATGTGGGGGTACAAATAGGCGCAGACAGGAATTTCTCTTTAGAACAAGGAAGGACGATAGAAGAAATCTAAAAGTTTTAACCTAATAGCCAAAAGTCTCAAGGCCATCTGGGGGGTACAAATAGGCATAGGACTGGAACTTGTTTGGAACAAAAAGTAAAATAAAGGATGTTCTTGAATTAAGATTTTCCAAAAAAAACCCTAGTGGCCGAAAGTCTCAAGGCCATGTGGGGGGCACAAACAGGCCTGGTTAGGGATTTCCCCTTTTTTTGTAATTTAGGCAAAGGTCGATCGGTCCACCAGAAACATGCGCCGGCCAGTGCTTTTCTGCGAGTCCCCTAAGTAAACTGTAGCAGTCTGGGGAGACTGTTATGGGGGGGGCCGTTGTCCCTAAAAACCTAACCCCTAACCCTAACCCTAACCCTAACCGAAACGTTGCAACGGCTTGTTCAGTTTACAAATTTTTCACATAAAAAAACTTAAGAAAAGCTATTTTATTTTATTTGTTTACATTCAAAAAAAATATTGACATATAAGCCACAACAATTTTTTTTGTTTAACTTACCTTAAAATCCTTGCTTTTATTTTCACATTTAGAATAACAGCCTGTTCATATAAAAACATAGAAGACATATAACCCCAAAAAAACTTAGTTTTACTTACCTTAATTTCTTTGCTTTTGTTTTCACACTTAAAGCAACAGCCTGTTCATATAAAAACATAAAAGCATTTTTATTTGATTAACTCTATTTGACTCGCTTTGATTTATAAATTACAAAAAAACAAGACAATTTTTAGATTTACTTACCTGATTTCAATTTCTGCAAGAAAAATCCTTACTTTTACAGTTACAAATTCAAAACAACATTTCCTAAAACTATGGTTTGGCCAGAAAGGGACGGTTGGACGGTTGTCACACGTGGTCGCAGGCTTGCCAGGCATGGCACAGTCTGGCCTATGCCCCGTTCCTACCGCGACACTGAACGTCATGCACAGGGAGAGAGAGCGTTCTCCTATGCAGACGCAGTGAAATATGGGGGCCATCAGGCCCAGCGTCATGCACAGGGAGAGAGAGTGCATGCACGTGGAGTGAAATATGGTGGCCACATGAGGGCAGCACCGACTCACCATAGTCAGTCTTATCAGTGGTCTGGAAGACCACAATTTTTTGAACCCCGGGCCCGTTTGGGGCCCGGTACATTGATGTCCCACCAAAAATCCTTTATGAAGGAACCACGGGGATGGGTGCAGAACAAAACACAGAAAGTTCGTTCACACCTGCAAAATAAAAACACACATCAGAAACAAAAAATAAAGCCCAAGCATTCAGATGACCCTGACTTTGTAGCAAAAACCCGTACCTTATTTAAAATCATCAAATTGGTGCATCACAAAAATAACGTCAGTCAGGAACAGCCTCCTGCAATTGACAAAATTGAAAAACACCTGTCAGAGGTCATCAAACCAGCTTTGCCAAACCCCACAACACAAGCCCTCATTGAAGGCAATGCCAAAAACTGGGACTATACCACTATGCTGATTCTTAAAAACCATTATGAAGACGCATTGGTGGAAGAAATGGCTAAACTCCAGCACATTCCCTCCCAGGGCTGGGAGGAATGTTTCAATACGGCTATATTATGGGCTAAACGTGGTATCGGTAAAAGACTGAAAGACAAAACAATACACGAGGCTCACGGGTTAGTAGGGGAGAGATGGCACACCTCCGTCCCTGCCTTGGATTCTGGAGAAACGAGGGAGGAAGCGGAGACCCAAAATCTCTCTCCCGCTCCTCCTCTCCCAGAAAACACAATGACTAATAGAGTTATGGTGCAGGCTTTGGTGCACACCATGACGGACGCACAATCTCTGTCTGAAACATCCACCCCCTTAGTAACAAAACCGACCAAAACAGCATGCACGATGACAGACCCACCGAACGATTGGTCTCCTATTAGAAAGGAGGACTCGGACAGTCATTCAGAGATTACCATAAATCTCCCTGCCTCCCCAAAAGAACAACGCACTCCTCGCGTTCAGTCCCAACCCCTGTATCAGACAGGAACAAGACCTCATCCTTATCGAGGATCAAGGGGAGTGCTGAACGGGATAATCTCGGCTCACAAAGAGTCACCTTAAGCCCCGAAAAAGTCACCAGCCTCAGGACAGCCACACAGGCTCGTTTAAGTGTCGAACTCAACACACCTTCTGGAGCACGACGTGACTCCCAGGAGGACGGACCGAATAGACACCTAAACACGTCCAGAAAAATGATAGAATGGAAGCTGAGTGTCGCGAAAAAATGGCTCGTTATCGGGGACTCCAATCTGTCCAAAATTCCACCTTTTAAGAATTCTGACCTCCAAATAGAAAGCTATCCAGGGGCCACGTTCAGACACATGGAGGCTGTGATCAATAAAAACGCAGTCTCCACTGACGTGGAACACGTCATCTTATCATTAGGGATTAACAGCCGGGCGCAGAACGCCAAAGACACTGCCATCAAACAGATGCAGGCGGCTTTAAGAGCGGCAAAAGAAAAATTTCCACTGGCAGAAATTTGGGTTCCAGAGTTGAACTTTTCAGGAATGCTCCCAACAAAGGAGCAGACACAATTGACCATCCTGAACGCCTATATTTCTGCCAATTTAAAACACATTCCGGCCCTGTCCAGATCTGAATTTCACACTGAAAGTGACCATATACACTGGACGGTGGACACAGCCAGAAACATGCTCCAGCACTGGCTTCAACATTTAAAATAAATATCCCCACAAGCCTGTATGCGCAGGAGGGGCATCGAAACGTTGTAATCCTATCTAAAAAATTCCATATCACTCCCCCACAACTTTGCCTGCTCAACAGGGGTTTGACTTTTATTCCATCGGGTAGAACGAGCAGAAAACGCCTCGAAATGCAGACACGATACGACCTGCAACAATACCACAGGAGACTTAAATTGGCAGCCTATTTCCAAAATGAGACTGACTCAAATCCCCCTCCGTTCACACCCAAATCGGACTGGGTCCCACCCGCAGACAAACTACCCGCAGATCTCCGCACGTTATTCGAAAAGGATCTGGAATATCTTAAAAAACATTTTAGACCGTCCCAGGAAGAGCTTAACCTCACTCTGGAGGAAACGAACGCTCTAAAACAGTTAAAGGGCAATAAACAGATCGTCATTAAACCTGCAGACAAGGGCAGTGCGATAGTCATATGGGACCGAGAACAATATTTATGGG
Source organism: Xyrauchen texanus (assembly GCF_025860055.1). Classification (NCBI taxonomy): domain Eukaryota; kingdom Metazoa; phylum Chordata; class Actinopteri; order Cypriniformes; family Catostomidae; genus Xyrauchen; species Xyrauchen texanus. Next base: position 61,492 of record NW_026265795.1, read on the forward strand.
AGGGATATAGACAATTGAATGACCTAAAATATTACCAGAAATTGGATAGACCCATTTTTTTAGACACTGTACCTATGGTTAAAAATATAGCCCAAACCCTATATCAGAAAAAACACATCAACGCAAAACAAAAGTCCTACCTATTGGGTAACGCTGAACCTAGAAGCAGGAGGTTCTACATGCTCCCCAAAATACACAAAGACCCGACCAAATGGAGCAAACCTCACGAAATTCCCCAGGAAGGCCTATAGTATCCGATTGCGGCAGTGAAACGTACTATACGGCAGAATTTTTAGATTTCTACTTAAATCCTCTTTCGACGGGCCACCCCAGCTATATAAAAGACACGTATGATTTTGTCCAGAAAGTCAAAAGACTAAAAATTCCCCAAAAGGCCATCCTGTTCACTATGGACGTGGATGGCCTTTACACAAACATCGACATCCAAGAGGGAATTCAGGCCATTAAAAATATTTTTCAAAAAACCCAGACACCTCCAGGCCCGACAAAGAACTCATCCAATTATTAGACATCAATTTAAATAGAAACGATTTTGAGTTCAATGGGGAATTTTTCCTGCAAGTTAAAGGCACGGCGATGGGCAAGAAGTTTGCCCCGGCCTACGCTAACATATTTATGGCAGAATGGGAGGCTTCGGCCTTATCCCGATGCCAAAAACAGCCCCTTCACTATTTTAGGTACCTAGATGATATCTGGGGAGTATGGACTCACTCTGAAGACGAGTTCATGGAATTTGTGGCAGACAAAGGCAAAGATAATAGAGGACAGGGAATTAATACAGCAGAGCGTGTTGAAATGTTCTCAACTTTTGGTCGCGCGAAGGAGCTTCACTATCGCAAACCGTTGCATTTTCATTGAAATCAATGAATTCAGAGCAATCTTTGACCCAGCGTTAACTATAGTGTATAGGTGCCCTCAAACACTCTTTTCTGAGTGCTGTGCTGACTGTCAATTACCAATTTTATCTTAATTTTAAGTAACTTTATTTTAAGTAAGTGCCAACAGATTTTACTGATGTGTCACCAATCTTGCTCCACAATTTAGTAGGATATGTGGTCATGATATCAGCTCACGGAGGTTGCGTTGCTGTTTCGTACACAAAAACTGATGGTGGCATCCCCAATCTGTAACGCCCAATTCCTAATGCACTCCAAGTCCTCGTGGTGGTGTAGTGACTTGCCTCAGTCCGGGTGGTGGAGGACGAATCTCAGTTGCCTCCACGTCTGAGACTGTCAAGACATTACCGCGGAGACATAGCATGTGTGGAGGCTTCACGCTATTCTCGCACAGCTCACCACACGCCCCACTGAGAACCACATTATAGCGACCACAAGGAGGTTACCCCATATGACTCTACCCTCCCTAGCAACCGGGCCAATTTGGTTGCTTAGGAGACCTGACTGGAGTCACTCAGCACGCCCTGGAATCAAACTCACGACATCTGGGGTGCTAGTTAGCGTCTTTACTCACCGAGCTTTTTGCGACTACAGCACATGATGGTCTATAGTCAGTTATCTGTTTGATTTCCTGATGGTTACATTGGCACTGCACTGTCAAAGAACAGACTTGCCCATTGAATATGTAAGTTTTGAAGGTTTTTATGCCGTTTATGGAATTCTGGTCAACCCGGTGAAATGCTATTCTGCATGGCGTCATGGGACCAGATAGCTGATTCTGACAACAGTATTGTTATCGCTGACAACAACTTGGAATTCACAGAGTTCATTTTTATGATTAGCTTAATGTAGAACACATTCTCAGTTATTACAAAACAGTGCTGGGAAACCAGACACTCTCGTGATGGGACGCGAGTCATCAATCGCCACCTTCACAGTAGATTTTTAATTTGAGAATTCATATAATTAGCGGTTTTATTGTTGTTTTTTTATTCGACACATTATCAATGCATAACAGACTCTGTACATTGTCAACAATGGGAAATGTCAAAATGTTCTAATTCATTTATTAATAATCTCTTTGTGACTTGTTGTTCACAATAGTTGATGGAATCAGGTCAACTCATCAGAACAGGAAGGACTTGTGTATTACTTCCTGGTATTTTACATACATTACCAATGCTTTGCACACATCATGACAATGTCCGGTACTAATTAATTCACACTTATGCTGCAGTCCAGTCACCATTTATTAAACATAAGTCACAATTGTAATTTACTGTAACAGAGCGTGCTAATGTTGAAGTTGATTAACACCGACACTGTCAAACTGAGAAAATAAAAAAGATAAATGACAAAGTTGTTACGATTTGAATTAGAATTTAAGCAACTTTTATAGGAAATATACATGTTAAATGAGAGAATAATCTCTAATATCTGGATGAGAATCTATATCAATCTCAGTATCTATTCAATTAATATAAAGGTTTAAATCAAAATACAGGTTTTATTTTTTAACAAGCATAAGTGTTTTTTTCATAACGTTACAGTAAATGAATATAGAAAAAGAGGAATCAAAAAAGTAATTAAGTCTGTAATTAATGGAAAGGATATTTTCAAAGAGGAGCAGGAACAACTGGACTTTCTGTGTCCACTCAGAAATAAATCTACAATTATTTTGACTCATTTTATGCAAAACTTTCAGAATCATTGTAAGAATGAATTGGACTGGAACATCTCATATCAGCAGGAGAAGCTCAAGGACAACAGAAGCGTCCACAGAAAAGAACGCTCTTGGTGGGATTGTGACGTATGAAGAAGAGGAAGGGATGATCTGCATTAAAGTAGCGTGAAGGCGTATAGCATAGAAACACCATGATGGGGGCAGTCACTGCTGCGGCCTCCGTCCCCTCTTCATTCACTTCAACGAAGGATTTATGGATCACCTTAGACAACACCAGATCGTGGTTGGGGGACATGCCTGAGAAGTCAGCCTTCTGCTGGTCAAACGCATCCACCATTCCCATGCTGACCAGTAAATCATTCATGTCATAGGTTTCCTCCATCTTGAATCTGGGCAGAGATACTTGAACTTCCAGAACATCCATCTTGTCGGGTCGGGTCCACTTCATGAAGTTCTCGTAGGTCAGAGCCTTCTCCAGCTGGACAAGATAGTCAGTGTGTTAATGTGTCTACAGAGGAGATTCAATGCAATGAA
>NW_026265796.1:0-3000 GCF_025860055.1 Xyrauchen texanus
CAATATTAATGATTGTAACATTATTATAAAGTGCCACTGATATAAACTTCATTCTGTCAGCAGAGAGAGATTTAATCACGTGTTTCATCATCTCACAATAAAGAGGATTATTGTGTGTTTAATCCAGAGTCTGTGGGAATATACGATATACTGTATGTAGTCACGACTGCTAATCCTCCGTTTGCGCTCGCAATGGCCTATTGTGCACAGACTGCATCGCCACCACACCGCCACATTCATCTGGTCATCACGGAGTCGTTTGATTGAGTCTTAAAGAGACAGAGTTCTTTTATGAGGCACTTCCACGGTGGTCTCTGAGAGTCCATTATAAGAGCGATTAGAGGAACATCAGTAATTACAGCTCACCGTTCTGATGCCACCGTGAGAGAAACTACACGGGTTAATAACCAATCACCCCGAGAAAGACATCACACCCCCATATCTGTCTCTCTCTCTCGGCCTCTCTTTAGGGTCACATTCTTTCACCGTATAATTACAGGCTTTATTTCTGCAATAGGATCAGACCGGCGCGCGCTTTCCATGCATTTCACTGCAGCATTAATGAATCAAACAGAAAATCTCACGGCCGCAACGAGACTCTGAACAAAACCCCTGAGAACTTATTTAAAGGGACAGTACACACAAAAAGGAAAATACTGTCATCGAACACTCACCCTCAGGTCGTTCCAAACCTGAATTACTTTCTTCTGTATCAGTATACTTATACAATGAAAGTTAATTAGGTACAGTTACTGTTACTTTTAATGGACTACTTGATTACATATTAGTCAGGCAAACGTAAATGGTTTCCGTTTGTTTCACTCTTTGTTTAGATGATCATAGTTTTAAACATGCAATAATTTGTGTAGTCTGATTCCCGAACAAATGACTCTTATGAATCGGTTCTGTTGAATCTACAGCACTAAACGCACAGCACAACCATTGTGGTCTGATTCCTGAACAAATGACTCTTATGAATCGCTTCTGTTGAATCTACAGCACTAAACACACAGCACAACCAGTGTAGTCTGATTCCCGAACAGATGACTCTTATGAATCGGATCTTTTGAATCTACAGCACTAAACACACAGCACAACCAGTGTAGTCTGATTCCCGAACAAATGACTCTTATGAATCGGTTCTGTTGAATCTACAGCACTAAACACACAGCACAACCAGTGTAGTCTGATTCCCGAACAAATGACTCTTATGAATCGGTTCTGTTGAATCTACAGCACTAAACGCACAGCACAACCATTGTAGTCTGATTCCTGAACAAATGACTCTTATGAATCGCTTCTGTTGAATCTACAGCACTAAACACACAGCACAACCAGTGTAGTCTGATTCCCGAACAAATGACTCTTATGAATCGGATCTTTTGAATCTACAGCACTAAACACACAGCACAACCAGTGTAGTCTGATTCCCGAACAAATGACTCTTATGAATCGGTTCTGTTGAATCTACAGCACTAAACACACAGCACAACCAGTGTAGTCTGATTCCCGAACAAATGACTCTTATGAATCGGTTCTTTTGAATCTAAAGCACTAAACACACAGCACAACCAGTGTAGACTGATTCCCGAACAAATGACTCTTATGAATCGGTTCTGTTGAATCTACAGCACTAAACACACAGCACAACCAGTGTAGTCTGATTCCCGAACAAATGACTCTTACTGAATCGGTTCTTTTGAATCTACAGCACTAAACACACAACAAAACCAGTGTAGTCTGATTCCTAACAAATGACTCTTACTGAATCGGTTCTGTTGAATCTACAGCACTAAACACACAGCACAACCAGTGTAGTCTGATTCCCTAACAAATGACTTCTACTGAATCGGTTCTGTTGAACCTACAGCACTAAACACACAGCACAACCAGTGTAGTCTGATTCCCGAACAAATGACTCTTACTGAATCGGTTCTGTTGAACCTACAGCACTAAAAACACAGCACAACCAGTGTAGTCTGATTCCCTAACAAATGACTCTTACGTAATCGGTTCTGTTGAATCTACAGCACTAAACACACAGCACAACCAGTGTATTCTGATTCCTGAACAAATGACTCTTACGAGTCGGTTCTGTTGAATCTACAGCACTAAACACACAGCACAACCAGTGTAGTCTGATTCCTAACAAATGACTCTTCCGAGTCGGTTCTGTTGAATCTACAGCACTATACACACAGCACAACCAGTGTAGTCTGATTCCCGAACAAATGACTCTTACGATTCGGTTCTTTTGAATCTACAGCACTAAACACACAGCACAACCAGTGTAGTCTGATTCCTAACAAATGATTCTTAAGAATCGGTTCTGTTGAATCTACAGCACTAAACACACAGCACAACCAGTGTAGTCTGATTCCTAACAAATGACTCTTATGAATCGGTTCTGTTGAATCTACAGCACTAAACACACAGCACAACCAGTGTAGTCTGATTCCGAACAAATGACTCTTACTGAATCGGTTCTGTTGAATCTACAGCACTAAACACACAACAAAACCAGTGTAGTCTGATTCCGAACAAATGACTCTTACTGAATCGGTTCTTTTGAATCTACAGCACTAAACACACAGCACAACTTTTTAGTCTGATTCCCAAACAAATGACTCTAATGAATTGGTTCTGTTGAATCTACAGCACTAAACACACAGCACAACCAGTGTAGACTGATTCCTAACAAATGACTCTTATGAATCGGTTCTGTTGAATCTACAGCACTAAACACACAGCACAACCAGTGTAGTCTGATTCCCGAACAAATGACTCTTACTGAATCGGTTCTGTTGAACCTACAGCACTAAACACACAGCACAACCAGTGTAGTCTGATTCCCTAACAAATGACTCTTACTGAATCGGTTCTGTTGAACCTACAGCACTAAACACACAGCACAACCAGTGTAGTCTGATTCCTAACAAATGACTCTTACTGAATCGGTTCTGTTGAACCTACAGCACTAAACACACAGCACAACCAGTG
>NW_026265797.1:0-3000 GCF_025860055.1 Xyrauchen texanus
GATATTCGATATGTGATACGATAATGCTTAAAGTGTGTAAAATAAATGTAACTTATCTTAAAAATATATTAAAAATTAATTATATAACCTACATACTACATCCCTACAACTTCTGAAAGTGAACATCAGTGTTTTACAGTAGCATAAGAAGTGTTATTTTAACATCAGTGTAAACCACAGGGTTTAGGTTATCCTACATTAAGTTTATTTAACAACAGAAACTAAATAATCAAATGAAAAAATAAAACACTGCTTAGTTTTCACTGTATGAATTAAATATATACTGATTCTTATTAATGCTACAAAAATTATTCAGCCCACAGCAGTGAGTGATTTTCTCTTTGTCTTTTGTTCATGACCGCAGTTATTGCAAGCCGTTGCCATATGCATATTGCGATATATATACATTTGCGATCTGTCACACGCACAAAACTCATTGCTTTGCACATGTACTTCTTAATTCTAACACATTTGTTTGTCTTTTTTCCACAGAAGCAACTTGTATAAAGGAGTTAGCTGCCCTCTGCCAGACATCTCCACTCTGAAAGTTCAGGAGGCGTACCATGGACTTAGTGCAGACGAAGCTCCCATGATCACAGCAATGGCTATCTCGAGTGATGTACCTCTGATTGAGTCCATGTTCGGTCCGGTGCAGGAGGGAAGTGTGCTTTCCTATCAGCTACCAGTAATGGCAGTCCCCAGTACCCGTCCACACACAGATGCCCCTTCTCCCCCACAGCTGCCACGCTCGGATTACGGACTGGGACCCCCTACCTGTGCATTTGTGTTTTCTGAACATCAGCACCATCATCTGGCATCCCTTGCGACATCTTTTGAGACGGCACACAAAGTTGAAAAAAGCATGCGAGAGCAGAGTTCCTGCGCTGAGTGGCACCAACTAAGGAGGTGCCGCATCACCTCTACTAAATTTAGAGAAGTTTGCCACACCAGGGGGAAAGCTCTGCTGAAAACCTGGCAAAAAGGCTTCTGGGATCTTGCCATCAGACTGCTGACATGCGGCGGGGTCTTGCCCTGGAGCCTGTAGCAGTAGAGGAGTACTACAAGGTGAGGGAAGTCAACCACTACCCATGTGGGTTCCTGATCCACCCTGACTCACCATGGATGGGGTCAACACCTGATGGGCTTGTGTACGATCCTGAGGGGCAGCCAGTGTTTGGCCTATTAGAAATTAAATGCCCAAATGTAACTAGCTATGTGGACTGCCCTTATGTTGTGATAAAGGAGGGTACACATACACTGAGGCTGAACCCATCCTTATTACTGGCAAGTCCAGGGACAAATGTTGATTTCTGGCTGTGACTGGTGTGACTTTGTCATTTACACAGAGGATGACATGTTCATTCAGAGAATTCCCCGTGACATGCAAGTCATACAAACCATTAAAGAAAAAGTTGACTATTTCTTTTTTTTTTCTCTACCTCAATGCCTTCTTGGCCAATTAATGACTTGATTGCAGTGTAAATATATTTGACAGTGAAATGTTTTTAATTGTGATGTAATGCTTAGGGTAAGTAATAAATGACTTGATAAATCTGAGCATTTTGGTGTTTTGTACGGCTTAAATTTAGTTTTAAAAGGTAAGAGACAGGAATTAAAAATGAGAGACCAAACAAAAGCAGATTACTAACAATTATTTTTAATATCACAAAGCTTTCATAAATCTTTCATAAAGGCACTGCATATCAAGCTTTTACTCAGACGTCCCTCATCAGTGCACTGCACATATAATACATAGTTTTTATGTATGTTATGTGCAATGGCTTGTTGAAGGTCGTCTGGCTGAAAGCCTGATATGCAGTGCCTTTATGAAAGTGTATAAATATACAGTGTGGTTGCACGTTGGAAATACTCAGATCTCAGGCTTCTTTGCCCAGGCCTTTACCAGTGGCCCATTTTCATAGTTTGTAAGGAGACAAGCCACCGTGTACAGTTGGTTGATGCTCCCAAAAACCCGTAGGGGAATCACAGAATCGAAAAACTTGTGCTCTTTGACCCGGCGAATGAAGCGCTCCACATGCACCCTTACACGTGCTATGGCCTGGGTCTCCCTAACCGCAGATGCAGACATTTGAGGCCTGCCAGAGAGGAAGGCTGGCCTGTAAACCTTGCAGGGCACAATGTCATTAATGAGGAAACCTCTGTCTACCATGACAGCCATCCCAGGTTTGAGCAGACTGAGGAGACCAGATTCACGGGTAATCGGTTTGTCGCTGATAGACCCAGCATACAGCGCAGACACAAATGTCACTGGCCCATGTGGCGCCATCCCAATGAGCCCCTTCAGAGTGCAGTGGGACTTGTAGGAGGAAAATACCTCACTTTGGAGGAGAGGGGAAGATGGGCATTGACACCTCAGCTCAGTGCAGTCAAGGATGACTGTGGTGTCGGGGTAGTCCTTGAAGTCTGCAGGCAGTTTTCTCTGTATCTCCTCTTCAGGTATCCAGATCCTCACTGAGCCGAGTACTGTGAACAGGAAGTTGCTCCATGTTGTAATGATTCTGCTGACCGTGGACTGATGAATCCCATACCGGTCAGCAAGGTCCTGTTGCTTAGACTCGAGGGCAAGGTAATTCAAAAATAGGAAAAACTCGTCAATGGGCTGCAGGGAATGGGTTGTAGCATTTGACTCTGTGAGAGCTCCTCTTTGTGCTTGTCGAACACTGACCATGGATGGTAGTGAGTTCGCAATCAAGCCCCAGAAACGCATCAGTAGATCATATGATGCAAACCTAAAGAAATGGAATACAGATACACTATTAATAACGGTTCATAATTAACACAAAATGTACACTTAACTTTAATTAAATGTATTTGTGCAAATTGAAAACACTAAGGCACATTGTTTATCAGGCATTTTGGGAGACAGAACAATAAATAGGGAAATAAGTTACATATCAACATTCCTAATAATTATTTAATATTATTATGAAAATGTTGCCAATCAATACTCCCATTTTTACACTTTTTTTGGGATGGAAA
>NW_026265798.1:0-3000 GCF_025860055.1 Xyrauchen texanus
CCCACCAACACTGCACGTTTTTGTTTTGTCTCTCTAATCAAATACACCTGATTCAGCTCATTAACCCATGTGATTATGAGCTGATGAGTTGAATCAGGTGTGTTTGATTAGGGAGACAAAGGAAACATGCAGTGTTGGTGGGGCGCCAGGACAGGGTTGGGAACCACTGCACTAGTGTAGAGTGTGGTTAAAAATGCTTATTCCATGGTCACATTTGTTATGTTAAAGCTACATTGTGTAAGAACTGCTCCCATTTAGCAGTGAAATTCTATATGACAACCAACTGAATATTACTTTCTAGCCCCCCCATTCCGAGCGCATTTTAACTCCTACGGTGGCCGTTTCATGTAAAGGTTAACATGGCTTCCAGTACAAAGCAAAAGCAATGAAAAATAACTACAATTTAGAGTGTCCTTTGCCTGTGATCCGTCATAGCACACAGATTTGTTACAACATAGCCTAGCCCTAGACAATTCTTTTTCATCGACGCGAGGAAAAGTATCCTAGATGTTGTTCTAGCGTTATGCACAACCATGCTATAGTTAGCCAAGCAACTATAAAACTTCAAATTTACACCATAGACTGTATAGATTTACACGAATAGGCTGAATTACCTGTCGAGAAGAAAGCAGGCAACTTCGGCGTTCCCTTTTAAAATCCTTGCTCCTCATGAGCTCTTTCCATCTTGGAAAAGCCACTCCAATATTGACTTTGGTCTTGTTGTTTTTCCTGTCACATTGTCGTTATAATTCTCTTTTTCGCTTCCTTGGCGACTCCTTTTCACATCCTCGAGAATAGGTGTGATCCTCCATCTTCAACAGGCTTTCAAATCTGCTGGCAGTCGCAAGTAGACTAATCCCCCCTGGCATTAAAGCGGGAAAGGCGGAGCTTGAATTTCCAGGAATGTCCCTCGTTGGCGAATGTATTTCAAAGATGGAGGCGCAACATGGATTCAGCCATTCGTGCGACTTGCGCGTATGTATTCTGAATAGCAGATTCTACACTTACGAGATTACTTTGATTAGTAGGTGGAAGTAATTCTACATGAATGAGCACATATTTTTGAAAGAACAATTTTAAGGCTATAAGCATGCTAGCCAGGTTCCTTAACCACTATGCTGCCATTCCAGGAATCACAATGTGCCTTACTGCCCTTAGATGGTAGCGACCAACCCTCGGGCTCAAGAACTACCTTACTGAACTGATTGAAATCAAACCAAACTGGACTACTCATATTCCGATTAAGACACCCAGATACCCAGATAATGCAATTGAAAGTCAAATAACTTGTGCATGTGTACGCCAATCGAACTGAAGTTGGACTGGAGGAACCCTGCGTGCCGTGTCGTCTGCCTTCTGCCCCTTCTTCCAATGGAACCTATGTATAACATTTTCATAGGATTTGTGTTACGTGCCTTTTACTGGAATTCAGGTCTTAGCCTGATTATTAGTAATAATTTGATTAAAGGGGCGATGGTGGCGCAGGTGGTAGAGGTACCATTTGGCACCTCTGCAGATTCGAGCCCCGCTCTGCCTGCCCCTATCAAAGTGTCCTTGAGCAAGATACTGAACCCCAAACTTCTCCCAGTGGCAGGTTGGCACCTTGCATAGCAGCCTCCGCCACTGGTGTGTGAACGGGTGAATGTGAGGCATACATTGTAAAGCGCTTTGAGTGCTCGTAGGAAAAGCGCAATATAAATGCAGTCCATTTACCATTTAAGCTGTGCATGAAAATGGGCTGACTGTGTGTATGTGTCTGTTTTCAACCATTTTGATTGTCATGCTGCTGATAATGAAAACGTAAACTATATACTGGTTATTTTTCATACTGAAAAACAACTTTTTTCCCTCAGGAGGGGAATCCAAGGTTTCAAAGGGGGGAGATGGGGAGAGAAGAAGCGGCCTAGATGAAATAAAAGTAAAAGCTATAATGGGTAAGTTATGATTTTGCTATTTGACATCATCTGCCACAGGTCTGTATTTAAAGTGATGTGAGCCTAAACTCTGGGCTGACATAATTTTAAAATCCTGTGCACAGGGCTGTACATGACTCTCGTACATGATTAATTTTCTGTGTAGCAGGATGACAGCCATTTTCCAACGTTGAGCGAAGTCAACTTTAAAAGTGGTTACCATTCGGCATTCCAAAAAAAAATAAAAAAATTAGTTTCGATGAGAGGTGGTGGTGGTGTTGTTTGGCACTATGACCCTATTTCGTTTGCAAATTAAATTGGTGCAAAACTGGCCGCCATGCTTACACACTGATTGCAGTGAAAGTGTGGCCTTACTTGCATACTCACGTACTTTGTCACTCAATTTTACTGACTTGCACTAGAAGAAACTGCAATAAAGTTTTTTTTTTTATCTTGGTGATAAGTTTATCTTCAGAAGGAAGCCGCGTGTAGTTCGTTTATGATGGATGGATCCACGTTTTTGAGCTTCAATCTTTTGGTTGCAATCCATTGCCATTATAAAACTTGGAAGAGCCAGGATATTTTGTAATATAACTCTGATTGTATTTGTCTGAAAGAAGAAAGTCATATACACCTAGGATGGCTTGAGGGTGAGCAAATCATGGGCTAATTTTCATTTGAAAGTGAACTAATCCTTTCATAGGATTCATAGCCTGTTCTATTGGTTGTATATCTTTTTACTTTCCTTTTGTTCTGGAACATTTAGCTGATACACCTAGTATGAGTACCTAGTAAAGTACTAGTATTTTTCCAAAGAAAACCTTGTAGATTAACAATTTTGTTAAATGTATTGTTAAAATTAGAAGTATTACATTTTTGTAAATATTACAGTCAATTGAACTTTGCTGAGCATGTCCATTTTTCAAGGCTTTGTTGTCATTCATGAAAATTTGGTGTCTGCCCTGACTATAGCCTGTTTGTTTTGTAGATTTGTAAAGACATGCATTAACAAAGATTTATTTCAAACCATTTAGAGAGAGGATCTTGACCAGGCACAAAAGGCAGCAGTTGCCATCATTGCTGTCGA
>NW_026265799.1:0-3000 GCF_025860055.1 Xyrauchen texanus
ACACAGCTGGCCCTCGGGCTGCGCAAGCACGCATTTCCCCAGTGAGCCTTCTTGCACCGGTGCTGTGCAAGGTCAGGGAGGACGAGGAGCAAGTCACGCTGGTGGCCCCCTACTGGCCCACTCGGACTTGGTTCTCAGAACTCAGGCTCCTCGCGACAGCTCCTCCCTGGCGAATTCCCTGAGAAAGGACCTCCTCTCTCAGGGACGGGCACGCTCTGGCACCCGCACCCAGACCTCTGGAACCTCCACGCCTGGTCCCTGGATGGGACGCTGAAGAGCTAGCCGGCTTACCGGCCGATCGCTAGAATACCATCAACCAAGCCAGAGCCCCTCTACCAGGCACCTTTACGCTCTAAAGTGGCGCTTATTCGCGAGATTGGTGTTCTTCCCGAGACGAAGACCCGCAGAGATGCGCGATTAGGGTCAGTGCTTCTGTTCCTACAGGAGAGGCTGGACAGGAGGCTGTCCCCGCCCACCCTCAAGGTGTATGTTGCCGCTATCGCCGCCCACCACGATCCTGTAGACGGCAAGTCTTTGGGTAAGCACCGACCTGATCCTCAGGTTCCTGAGAGGCTCCAGAGGTTGAATCCCTCCCGGCCAGGCCTAGTTCCCTCCTGGGATCTCTCGGTAGTCTTGGCAGGACTCCAGAGACCTCCCTTCGAGCCGCTCGAATCAGTTGGACTCAGGGCCCTCTCTCTTAAGACGGCCCTGCTGATCGCGCCGCCTCCATTAAGAGGGTCGGGGACCTGCAAGCGCTCTCTGTCAGCTTACACTTGCCTGGAGTTCGGTCCGGCAGATACGCCTGTGATCCTAAGACCGCGACCGGGCTATGTGCCCAAGGTTCCTACCACACCATTCCGAGATCAGGTAGTGAACCTGCAAGCTGCCCCGGAGGAGGCAGACCCAGCCCTTTCGCTGCTGTGTCCAGTGCGCCCCATGCATTTACCTGGACCGCACACAGAGCACCAGACGCTCTGAGCAGCTCTTTGTCTGCTTTGGGGGACGGCAGAAAGGGAATGCCGTCTCCAAACAGAGGCTCGCCCACTGGGTTGTCGATGCCATCACACTGGCTTATCACACCCAGGCCGTGCCCCTACCCTTACGGGTCCAAGCACTCAACAAGTGGTGTTGCGTCCTCGTGGGCACTGGCCAAGGGCACCTCCCTAGCAGACATCTGTAGAGCCGCGGGTTGGGCAACACCCAACACCTTCGCGAGGTTTTACAACCTCCGCGTTGAGTCGGTTGCGTCTCGTGTTTTCTCAGGTCCGAGCCCGTAGAACTCGGTAACACGTGAGACCGACCGGCCGGGTGGATCGCTTGCGCCCAGCGCCTTTTCCTGACGCCAAGGTAAAGTAGTGCGCCTTCTTCCCAGGGCGCCCCACTCCGAAGTCGGGCCCCTGGTCGATTCCTCCCCAGCCCTCCGGGTCCAGCGGTTCAGCGGAGGAACTCGCTGACCCAAGCCACTGCGGGTACCCTGATGGCTACCCTGTACTGGTATAGGTGCTCCACAGGTAAAGTAGAAGGCCTCCTGTGCGGACGCCCCCTGTGTGTATTTCCACGGTTCTGTCCCCTTACGAGCGGACCCCGTGTCTCCCTTAGGCAGTTACAGCTGCCCCGGTCGCCGTGCTGTAGCAACTCCCCTTCGAGGCTGGGATCTACCACCGCGACCATACTTTCCACACGAGCCCTAAGACGGCCGTGTGACGTGTCTACCACTTTTCCTCCCCAAGAAAAAGGGCAGGTGTGGTCTCCGCAGGGTCTGGGTAAGACCCCTTCCCTATATGCATGTAAGGGCCCCGGCCGTGATTGCTCTATGCGAGAAACATAGAGAGAAAAGAGGCCCAGCCAGGCTGGCCCGTTCCCATGTTGGCAAACATCGCCTTGTTCCCTCCCAGGGTAACTAGAAGGATCCCGATGTTCAGTATGGGGCATTGGGGAAGGGTACGTGCAGCCGGGTACAGACGATGCGTGGCACTGGATGAATCCCTGCCCGCCTCTGTATCGGCAGTTCACGCACACGGTTCAGCACATGGCAAGATTGGAATGGGTCCTCTAGTGTCGCTTCTCCGACACAACGTGGAGAGAGCGACAGAAGGGGAAAGTTTGGTTACGTATGTAACCTCCGTTCCCCGAGGGAGGGAACGACACGTTGTGTCTTTCCTCCGCCATGTCACTGAACCGAGCCACTGTTGTGGCCGGACCATTTCCGGCTCCTCAGAAAAATCCTGAATGAACTCCCGTATTTGCACCGCTTAAATACCCGTATGTCCGGGGGCGGGACATGCAAATACTGGCTGCCAACTCTCATTGGCCTTTTTTCATAGATCAGAGGTGGATATCGGCGCTCAAGAGAGAGACCCCTAGTGTCGCTTCTCCGACACAACGTGTCGTTCCCTCCCTCGGGGAACGGAGGTTACATACGTAACCAAACGTTTTGTTCATTCATCAACTGAAAACAGCTAGACTGAAAAATTTATTATTGGGATTTAAGAAACGACATCGTTCATCAAAATGAGAATCGGAAGTCAATATTTTGAACCCAGCCCTAATAACCGTTAAATACAGTATACAACAGAAGTGAGTATACCCCTGTGCAATATTAAATATAAGTTAAGATATATAAATGTAAATGTATTATGAGTGGAACAAGTTCAGTATTTGGTCCTATTTATAATCATAAACTAACAGTATTGATGTGACTTTATTACAAATATATGTAACAGTATGAATTGTGCAACAACAGTAAGTACTTCTGGAGACTGTTAGTTATGTTAGCCAGTATTTTTGTGTATTCAAAGGCATTCATCTATAAATGTCATCCCCATGCATACACCTTTTGTTCTCATTGCAGGTGTATTTTCCGTTTGTTTCTACTTTGTGGACTGTGTTTCCAGTACAGTCTTTCTAACATCTTTTCTTTGACTATTCATATTAAAAAATACTATTCTGTTGAACTTGAATAGTGTTGTATCATTTGATTTCTATTGTGATTTTACATGG